>NW_022444232.1:0-3326 GCF_009761245.1 Sapajus apella
AGTAAAAGCTGGGATTCAATTTCATCTCTCTGCCTCCAGAGCCCATGCACTTTTCTTCTTTTTGTTTGAGACGAAGTCTCACTCTGTCACCCAGACTGCAGTGCAGTGGTGGGGTCTTGGCTTACTGCAACCTCTGCTTCCTGGATTCAAGGGATTCTCCCACCTCAGCCTCCTGAGTAGCTGGGATTACAGGAAAATGCCACCACACCCGGATAATTTTTGTATGTTTAGGAGATGGGGCTTCACCATGTTGGCCAGGCTGGTTTTGAACTCCTACCTCAGGTGATCCACCGGCCTCAGCCTCCCAAAATGCCGAAATTACAGGCCTGAGCCCCTGCACCCAGCCTCCCATGTATTTTTCAATGTATCATGTTGTCAACCTGGAGGAAGAACAGCACCCCCTCTTCCACATGCACAACAGCCAGCCCTTAGGTGGTTTTGAACCGGTGGAGAATCACAGCTGATATGCATGGGGCCTGGTGCTCTGGCTCTGGTGAAAGCACAGAGAGAGGCTCAGGCTGCCTCAAACTCCTAAGATCCCCAGCCTTTGGCCACAAACAGAGGCACAGAGAAGAGCTAAAGTGAGAAAGGGAAGGGAGGTGGTAAGGGGAGGCCCAAGGGCCCCTCCAGGGCAGGTCAGAAGCCCTGGGCCATAATGGAGAGGCTGGGGCTATGCAGCTGCTGACAGCCGGTCCCTGTGTGGTCTAGGTTAGGTAGCCTGCTCCCCTTTGTGTGTGTGAGAGGATGAGTGTGGTCCCCCATCTGACTCCCTTGTGTGCCTCTGACAATCTGTAAGGTTATCAGTAATTGCTTGCTTGCTTGCTTTCTCTTTTGAGACAAAGTTTAACTTTCGTTGCCCAGGCTGGAGTGCAGTGGCATGATCTCAGCTCAATGCAACCTCCATCTCCCAGGTTCCAGCGATTCTCCTGCCTCAGCCTCCCGAATAGATGGGACACACCCCCATGCCCGACTAATTTTTGTATTTTTAGTAGTGATGGGGTTTCACCATGTTGGCCAGGCTGGTCTTCAACTTCTGACCTCAGGTGGTCCACTTGTCTCTGCCTCCCAAAGTGCTGAGATTATGGGTGTGAGCCAACATGCCTGGCCACTTATCAGTAATTTCAATCCCCATTACAAATCTCTGAGCCGGGGCCATGTGCAGACATCAGCTATTTACATGAAGGAGCTCAATGACTTCCCTGGACCCTCTTGCCAGGTGGATATTATTAGACTCTCCATTTTACAGAAGGGGAAGGAAGCTGAGGCTCTGAGAGGTGGCGATAGCAGCCCGAGGTCACACAGCAAGGGCAGAGCAGGGATTGTAGCCTCGATCTTGACTTATGGTTCCTAGAGTGTTTCTTGTGCACTAAGGACCCCCAACCCCACCATAATATTAATAATAAAAGAAGCATAACAAAAATCTCCTTGTGAGGTCAGGTGGCAAGACCCTTCCAGGCCATGGTCTTTGTCCCTCATTGCTGGCCTGATCTGGTGTTTGGTTTGGCATCTATGGAGGGGTGTGGCTCAGCTCTGTTACTGAGTGGGCATGGCCTGCTGCTCACAGGTATTTTGGCATTTGGGTCTCAAAGCCAAGAAGATGCCCCTTCCATGCAGAGAGCATCCCTGTCCACCCTTCCTGTCTGACTCCACCATTTCATTCATTGCCTTCATAGCCTTGCTCACAGTGCCAACCCTCTCTTTGTCTTGTTAGAAGCCCAGGTGGGTAGACTTTGCCTGAGTTTTCTACCAAGATGCCCCTAGTATCGAGAACAGCTCCTGCACATAGTAGGAGCTCAATAAACACTTGTCAAATGAATGGGAAAAGCAAACTGAGTGATATGTGTAAAAGGTCCTAACGAGTGCCCAGCACATACTGTTACAGGAATTTACAGAAGGAAGGATGGAGCCTGGATTGGTGGACAGACTTGGCTTTGGAGCCAGAAGACTATGGTTTCAATGCCTGCTCTATCTCCTCTCCTCTGAGCCTTAGTGTTTCCATCTGTAAAATGGGATCAGGGAAGAGTTGACTGGGAAGTTTTCTTTCTGGCTGGAGATTTTACTCAGTTCGGTTCCAGCTGTTTGCCTGGAGAGTCACTGTGTTCATCCTGCAGGCTCCATAGCAGGCATTTTCCTCTTCTGGAGGTCTCACCTCCCATCAAGGAAGAGTTCCAGATTGCTGTCTGATGTCTGGTCTCTGGACTGAAGGCCATTTAGGGCAGGACTCACAAATGACCATGGGGAAGGGCAGGAGGTATACATGAGTGGCATGGGCAAGGTGTGAGTTGGGGGATACAAAAGGGAGTAGTGAGGACCAGGTGCGGTGGCTCACACCTGTAATCCCAGCACTTTGGGAGGCCGAGGTGGGCAGATAACCTTAGGTCAGGAGTTCAAGACCAGCCTGATAACTTGAGCAACATGGAGAAACCCAGCCTCTAATAAAAAATACAAAAATTAGCTGGATCTGGTGGTGAGCGCTTGTGGTCCCAGCTACTTGGGAGGCTAAGGAAGGAGAATCATTTGAACCTGGGATGTGGAGCTTGCAATGAGGCAAGATGGTGCCACTTCACTCCACCCGGGGTGACAGAAGCAGAGAAAAGGAGGGAGGGAGGGAGGAAAGTAAGGAAAGAAGGAGAGGGGGTAGGGAGGGAGGAAGAAAGAAAAAGAAAGAGAGAAAGAAAAACAAAGAAAGGAAGAGAGAGGGAAAGACAGGAAGGAAGGAAGATAAGAGAGAAAGAAAGAGAAAGAGGAAGAGAGAGAGAAAGAAAGAGAAAAACAAAGGAAGAAAGAGAGAGAAAAGAGAGGAAGGGAGGAAGGAAGGAAAGAAGAGAGGGAGGGAGGGAGGGAAGGAAGATAACAGAGAAAAGAAAAAGATACATGCACGCATATGCTCATTGCAGCATGATTCCCAATAGCAAAGACATGAAACCAACTTAAATGCCCATCGATGGTAGACTGATTAAAGAAAATGTGGTACGTATACACCACGGAATATGATGGAGCCATAAAACAGAATGAGGTCATGTCCTTTGCAGCAACATCGATGAAGGTAAAAGCCATTATCTTACGTAAACTAACAGAGGAACAGAAAACCACATACTACATGTTCTCACAAGTAGAAGCTCAACATTGAGTACACATGGACACAACACACACCTGGACTTATTTGAGGATGAAGGAAAGAGGAGGGTCAGGACTGAAAAACTACCTGTGAGGTACAGTGCCTACCACATAGGTGACAAATAATCTGTACAACAATCCCCAGTGACACTTATATAATAAACATGTACAGGTACCTCTGAGCCTAAAATAAAAGTTTAAAAAAAAAA
>NW_022444233.1:0-3325 GCF_009761245.1 Sapajus apella
AAGGTTTTGGGTTCAAATACAGCAGAAGATGAAGAACAGAGGAATTAAAAGAGAGAACCCCTCCTCAAAGGGTGCCTGGGCCTGTTCCTTGGCAGTTTGGGTGTATTTGCAGTATCGATCTGAAATGCTGTAGCTCCACGGACGGGATGTGTTTTAGGATGCAGTCCTCATCTTCTGCATTAGACACGCCACCTGGGCAGCCTTGGTTTCTGCTCCCCCTCCACTGGCCACCTGCCCTTTCATTGCTTTTAGGGAATAGGAAACAATTTTCAACATTGAAACTTGCCAGGGTTTCTAAGAACCTGTCTGTGGATGGGCTGCCTAAAGATCATTGGGGAAGACTTTTTAAATACAGATTTTCTGTTGCAAGAATTTATAATTCTCTAAATCTACATTAAGGTCTAGAAAGAATGAAGAAGGCCTAAAGAATCTGCACGTATTAAGAGTTTTTCCGAGTTCCCCGACCAGAGAGAAGGAGCGGGCGCACGGGGAGCAGAGGTCGTGGCAGGCAGCGGAGGCACCAGGAGCGGCTGAGCAACCCCGCAGCCCCTTCGGACCCCTCCCCACTCCCAGGCCCGCGGCCCGCACCTATGGCCCCTGCACGCCCAGACAGCTCCCCGGACTCCGTGCCCTGCGGCACCCACCAGTTCTCCGCCGTGGCAGTCTCACCGAGTGGCACCTCCTGCCCACTGCCCTGGCCACAGCCCCGGCGCCCAAGGAAGCAACTGAGGCGACCATGACAGCGGCGGAGGACGCTGCTGAGTGGAAGAGAGCGCAGCCCACCCCCGGGCCTACTTACTAGCCTTGCTGATTGTCTGTTTTTATGAGATTGTCTACTTTTCTAAGAACTTTTGTAAACAAAGAAACTTTTTTAAAAGGATGACTCATTTATGTTTAATCCAAAGAAGAAGGATGTCTGGCAACATGGGGTTTGGGGTTTTGGCTTCGTTTTTAATTCTCTTCGTTGACTTTGGGGCTCGGGTGCCCCAGCTGCTGCGGGCTCCCAAGGACCTTCTGGGCCCCCACATTAATGAGGCAGCCACCTGGCGAGTCTGACAGGGCTGTCAGCGAGGCGCTGCTCCCACCTTTCTCCACGTTGGTGTCTGGCAGGGCGGGAAGGGAGAGGACACTTCGTTAAGCAGGTGCTCCAAATAACCTGATTAACCGCTGGCAGGAGGAGCTCTCCCACATGAAGGACTTCCCCCAATGCGTCCTGGCCACCCCAGGACCTGGTGGCGGCGACCGTGGCCACAGACCTGCCGGAGCCACTGCAGCTTGCGGCGTAGCAACCTGGCCCCCTGTCCCGGAGAGAGACCGAGGAGTTCAGCGATCTCCTGGACCTGGACCTTATCCACTCCAATTCGCTGTCCATCAGCAGTCGGTGGCCGCCACTGTGTCCTTGTTAGCATCAGCGTCTTCCTCGTCGTTCCCGTCGAGGAGCGGCCCTGCCACGCGCCCTCCACCTGCAGCTTCAGCCGTCCGATGCCTGCGGGGGCGACCCAGGCGTGGGGACCACACGGGCGGAGGCCTCCTCCATGGCAGCAAGTCCGCTCCCCCTCCGACGGCTCCTTTCAACCTGGAGGACATCCACGCCGTGAGCCCCTCAGGCGGCTCCGTGGCGGAGCTCCTGCAGCCGCAGTTGAAGCCGGTGTCCATTCCACCGCCACAGCTGCAGCCAACACCGCCAGGTGTTGGGGTGACGGGGAAGTTCGTGCTGAAGGCATCGCTGAGCGCCCCCAGCATCGAGTATGGCAGCCGGTCGTCCTCAGCCTCAGCGAAGACGGCCCTGACAGCAGCCACCTGGTGGTGGTGGTGGTGGCGGCCCCCACAACGTCTGCCTGTGGCGCCTGCACCCCAAGTTCAAGCAGGATGAGTCCCCTTGTGCACCCACTCGGGCGCTGGATCCCTCCCAGCCATGGCCACTGGCGGGCTGCACACGACGTCCTCCTGGGGCAGCAGCTCCCGACCCTGGGACCTGAGGAACTGCTGAGCAGCAGGGACTGTCGTCACCCTGCCCTGCCACTTCCCTGGCTTCCATCCCCACCCGGGGCCTGATTACCCATCCTTCCTGCCTGACCGAGGCAGCCACAAGTCCTGCCGCTCCGTTACCAAGAACTCACGCTGCCCACCCGGTTCCTGCCTGCCGGAGGAGCCCAAGAGAAACAGGGGAAGACAATCATGGCCCAGAAAAGGACCGCCACCCACACTTGTGATTATGCGGGTTATGGCAAAACCTACACAAAGAGTTGCCATCCCAAGGCACACCTGCAAACCCACACAGGTGAGAAACCTTACTGCGGTGACCGCCGCGGCTGTGGATGGAAGTTCGCCTGCTCAGATGAACTGACCAGGCACTACCGTAAACACACTGGGCAACGCCCGTTCCGGTGCCAGAAATGCCACCGAGCATTTTCCAGGTCAGACCACCTCGCCTTACACATGAAGAGGCATTTTTAAATCCCAGACAGTGGATATGACCCACGCTGCCACGGGAGAATTCACGGTTTTTTTGTTTGTTTTTTACCTTTTCACCTGGTCTTCCTGATGAGGGGCAGAGCCCAGCCAGAAAGCACTAAATTCATGGTCAAGTTCCCAGCTGAGTCAACTTGTGAGTGGACGATCAGGAAAAATGAGAAATCCAAAAGACAAAAATCAAAGAATGGATGGCATCTGTGACTGGATCTTCTATCATTCCAATTCTAAATCCGACTTGAATATTCCTGGACTTACAAAATGCCAAGTGGGTAATTACCCCCTTTCTCTAAGCAAGGTGTAAAAAGGAATCAAGCCCCTTCTTCTCTCCAAGAGAATTTCGAGCATTAGCCATCTCTCGGTCACCAGCAATAAAGGACTCCTGATTCTATCTCAGAGTGTGGTGCTTTCCTTACAACTCGCTTGGTTACAATATTAGCAGTGTGAAAACAGACTAACACCGGCAGACATAGGTCTAAGTTAAATGAAAATTGACAGAAGAAGCAATGTCACCTGAACAGTAAGCATAAGGGGGTTGAAAGTGTTATATTGCTACCAGTTATATTACTACCAGTAAAGAAGAGATTTTCAAATAAAATGTATTACCAAAGATTAAAAGAGACATATCATAATAACGAAAGCATGAATCCAACAAAAAGACATGCAATCAGAAATCCGCCCAATAGCTTAACTTCAGAGTTCACAAAAAAATGGACAAAATTACAGAGAGAAATGGAGAATTCTATGAGCATGATAAGATATGTTAAAACTTTAACAATAAATTTAAAAACTGTAGAAAATTCCAACAAAGAAGTAGAAAAACAAAAAGCATTAACCACACAGATTTATGTAT
>NW_022444234.1:0-3325 GCF_009761245.1 Sapajus apella
AAGGTTTTGGGTTCAAATACAGCAGAAGATGAAGAACAGAGGAATTAAAAGAGAGAACCCCTCCTCAAAGGGTGCCTGGGCCTGTTCCTTGGCAGTTTGGGTGTATTTGCAGTATCGATCTGAAATGCTGTAGCTCCACGGACGGGATGTGTTTTAGGATGCAGTCCTCATCTTCTGCATTAGACACGCCACCTGGGCAGCCTTGGTTTCTGCTCCCCCTCCACTGGCCACCTGCCCTTTCATTGCTTTTAGGGAATAGGAAACAATTTTCAACATTGAAACTTGCCAGGGTTTCTAAGAACCTGTCTGTGGATGGGCTGCCTAAAGATCATTGGGGAAGACTTTTTAAATACAGATTTTCTGTTGCAAGAATTTATAATTCTCTAAATCTACATTAAGGTCTAGAAAGAATGAAGAAGGCCTAAAGAATCTGCACGTATTAAGAGTTTTTCCGAGTTCCCCGACCAGAGAGAAGGAGCGGGCGCACGGGGAGCAGAGGTCGTGGCAGGCAGCGGAGGCACCAGGAGCGGCTGAGCAACCCCGCAGCCCCTTCGGACCCCTCCCCACTCCCAGGCCCGCGGCCCGCACCTATGGCCCCTGCACGCCCAGACAGCTCCCCGGACTCCGTGCCCTGCGGCACCCACCAGTTCTCCGCCGTGGCAGTCTCACCGAGTGGCACCTCCTGCCCACTGCCCTGGCCACAGCCCCGGCGCCCAAGGAAGCAACTGAGGCGACCATGACAGCGGCGGAGGACGCTGCTGAGTGGAAGAGAGCGCAGCCCACCCCCGGGCCTACTTACTAGCCTTGCTGATTGTCTGTTTTTATGAGATTGTCTACTTTTCTAAGAACTTTTGTAAACAAAGAAACTTTTTTAAAAGGATGACTCATTTATGTTTAATCCAAAGAAGAAGGATGTCTGGCAACATGGGGTTTGGGGTTTTGGCTTCGTTTTTAATTCTCTTCGTTGACTTTGGGGCTCGGGTGCCCCAGCTGCTGCGGGCTCCCAAGGACCTTCTGGGCCCCCACATTAATGAGGCAGCCACCTGGCGAGTCTGACAGGGCTGTCAGCGAGGCGCTGCTCCCACCTTTCTCCACGTTGGTGTCTGGCAGGGCGGGAAGGGAGAGGACACTTCGTTAAGCAGGTGCTCCAAATAACCTGATTAACCGCTGGCAGGAGGAGCTCTCCCACATGAAGGACTTCCCCCAATGCGTCCTGGCCACCCCAGGACCTGGTGGCGGCGACCGTGGCCACAGACCTGCCGGAGCCACTGCAGCTTGCGGCGTAGCAACCTGGCCCCCTGTCCCGGAGAGAGACCGAGGAGTTCAGCGATCTCCTGGACCTGGACCTTATCCACTCCAATTCGCTGTCCATCAGCAGTCGGTGGCCGCCACTGTGTCCTTGTTAGCATCAGCGTCTTCCTCGTCGTTCCCGTCGAGGAGCGGCCCTGCCACGCGCCCTCCACCTGCAGCTTCAGCCGTCCGATGCCTGCGGGGGCGACCCAGGCGTGGGGACCACACGGGCGGAGGCCTCCTCCATGGCAGCAAGTCCGCTCCCCCTCCGACGGCTCCTTTCAACCTGGAGGACATCCACGCCGTGAGCCCCTCAGGCGGCTCCGTGGCGGAGCTCCTGCAGCCGCAGTTGAAGCCGGTGTCCATTCCACCGCCACAGCTGCAGCCAACACCGCCAGGTGTTGGGGTGACGGGGAAGTTCGTGCTGAAGGCATCGCTGAGCGCCCCCAGCATCGAGTATGGCAGCCGGTCGTCCTCAGCCTCAGCGAAGACGGCCCTGACAGCAGCCACCTGGTGGTGGTGGTGGTGGCGGCCCCCACAACGTCTGCCTGTGGCGCCTGCACCCCAAGTTCAAGCAGGATGAGTCCCCTTGTGCACCCACTCGGGCGCTGGATCCCTCCCAGCCATGGCCACTGGCGGGCTGCACACGACGTCCTCCTGGGGCAGCAGCTCCCGACCCTGGGACCTGAGGAACTGCTGAGCAGCAGGGACTGTCGTCACCCTGCCCTGCCACTTCCCTGGCTTCCATCCCCACCCGGGGCCTGATTACCCATCCTTCCTGCCTGACCGAGGCAGCCACAAGTCCTGCCGCTCCGTTACCAAGAACTCACGCTGCCCACCCGGTTCCTGCCTGCCGGAGGAGCCCAAGAGAAACAGGGGAAGACAATCATGGCCCAGAAAAGGACCGCCACCCACACTTGTGATTATGCGGGTTATGGCAAAACCTACACAAAGAGTTGCCATCCCAAGGCACACCTGCAAACCCACACAGGTGAGAAACCTTACTGCGGTGACCGCCGCGGCTGTGGATGGAAGTTCGCCTGCTCAGATGAACTGACCAGGCACTACCGTAAACACACTGGGCAACGCCCGTTCCGGTGCCAGAAATGCCACCGAGCATTTTCCAGGTCAGACCACCTCGCCTTACACATGAAGAGGCATTTTTAAATCCCAGACAGTGGATATGACCCACGCTGCCACGGGAGAATTCACGGTTTTTTTGTTTGTTTTTTACCTTTTCACCTGGTCTTCCTGATGAGGGGCAGAGCCCAGCCAGAAAGCACTAAATTCATGGTCAAGTTCCCAGCTGAGTCAACTTGTGAGTGGACGATCAGGAAAAATGAGAAATCCAAAAGACAAAAATCAAAGAATGGATGGCATCTGTGACTGGATCTTCTATCATTCCAATTCTAAATCCGACTTGAATATTCCTGGACTTACAAAATGCCAAGTGGGTAATTACCCCCTTTCTCTAAGCAAGGTGTAAAAAGGAATCAAGCCCCTTCTTCTCTCCAAGAGAATTTCGAGCATTAGCCATCTCTCGGTCACCAGCAATAAAGGACTCCTGATTCTATCTCAGAGTGTGGTGCTTTCCTTACAACTCGCTTGGTTACAATATTAGCAGTGTGAAAACAGACTAACACCGGCAGACATAGGTCTAAGTTAAATGAAAATTGACAGAAGAAGCAATGTCACCTGAACAGTAAGCATAAGGGGGTTGAAAGTGTTATATTGCTACCAGTTATATTACTACCAGTAAAGAAGAGATTTTCAAATAAAATGTATTACCAAAGATTAAAAGAGACATATCATAATAACGAAAGCATGAATCCAACAAAAAGACATGCAATCAGAAATCCGCCCAATAGCTTAACTTCAGAGTTCACAAAAAAATGGACAAAATTACAGAGAGAAATGGAGAATTCTATGAGCATGATAAGATATGTTAAAACTTTAACAATAAATTTAAAAACTGTAGAAAATTCCAACAAAGAAGTAGAAAAACAAAAAGCATTAACCACACAGATTTATGTAT
>NW_022444235.1:0-3006 GCF_009761245.1 Sapajus apella
TTAGTGTTAAGTCCTCACCTGGTCCTGGGTACTATATGTAACACATATTCAGGAAATGCATTTTGGTTATAGCCAGTAGGAATGCCAAACACAAAATATAGTTTTGAGTTGACCCCCCTAGAATAGGGCTTAAACAACAGACTAATTATTCTGTATCAATTAAAGGGCAATTTCCTAAATATCTCAATTAGATGACATTGTTATGAAGTAATTTTTACTTTTTACAAAAAGTTTACTTAAGGCTTAAGTAGATGTTGTGTTAGTATTACAGGGAAAAGGCAAGAAAAGATGAAAAGTTTGCACATATAACGTTACGTCCTTATTTATCTACATGACAGTATAAGAGCAATCAACTACAGGAAGATTTTGAGACTGAAATAGACAAAATTCCAGTATTAGTGTGTGGAATTGTAACCTAATGTATTTGAGTAGTATGTGAAGAGATGCTGTTTAACTGTCAGTTAATACCCAGGAGAAACTCCTGATATCACTGTTTCATGTTCCTGGAAGATACTGGCATAATGTGCTGATGCTTGAGATGTGGTAACATAATCACTGTAGCTCTGCGTCATTTAATATGTTTCATAAGCACATGCTGTCTAGTATTGAAGAGTTATTTTTTGAACCCAGGCATAGTTGCAAAAGAGCCCTTTAGTCTCTTGAAATTTTTTTTGGTTTGCTAATAGTAGATCTTAGATAGGATTTGTCTTATTTGTGCCGTCAAAGAAAAGTCCAAATTTGCAGTAATTTTCTACTTGAAAGCTTAAGATTCCCTTATTCTAAATGATTTTGCACATATTTCAAAATAACTGAATTTATATTTTGTGAATATTTTACAAAATCATTAGGGTTTTTTAAAATTAGCTTTGCTGTTGCTTTCTTTTTTCTTTTTTACTGTTACCTTTTGAATACATGTTGCTTTATTGTTGATCTTTATTTACTTTCTGATGAATTTAGGGGTTTATGAGGCTGGCAGTAGATTGTCACCTGGACATTACCTTGGAAAATCTATTTGGGTACTCTGTATTGTAGCATTTTGAAGTTGATAGTCGGATTTAGGTATCATTTTGGTTTATGTTATTCTGCCCAGGGGATTTTCCCTAGGCAAGGTGGGAAAGAAAGGAAAAATTCTTTGGAGAGAATTCCCATGGTGAACAAGTAGCATTTTGAGTCAAGGGAGTAGTGTGCACTTCGGTAAGGAATCCTGAAAGAGCATCTTATGGCTACAGATCCTTAGGTGGTTTGGTGTGGCTGGAAGGCAGGGTTTGTTGGTTAGTGGTGAGAGGGAGCAGCTGTAAAGGAATACCATAGACACAATTTGAAGGCTTAGGTAATTTTAGCTGCACTCACTCACTAGCTATGTGTCTATATATGATTTCCCTAAGTTTCAATTTCCTTAAATGTGCAAAATGAGAATAATGAAAATATCTACACTGTAGGATTGTTGTGAGATTTAAATTAGGTAACACTGGTAACTGGCACACAAGTACCTAATAAATATCAGCTGCCATGTTTAGATATTTGTACTTTAGAGAATTACTGAAGGATTTTAAATTGAAGAGTGACATGATCAGACTCAGAATTTTAAATATTAACCTCAGGAAAATTGTGAAAAATTGATTGAAAGGGAAGAAATGGAAGGCAGAAAATTAAGTAGGCCTGTGCTAGCATACTGCCTAGTACAATTCTAGATTAAGAAATGAGAAGAGAGGACAAGATGGGTTTGAGAACTATTGCAAATTATCACATGCATTGTATTTCATGGGTCGGGGAGATCTAAAGGGAAATAGGAGAATTGACAGCAAGAATATGGACAGAATACCTAGCTGAGTAAGAAACACTGTGTTTCCTCCTCTTAATACAACTCATAAACATACTTTAAAAGCATTTGGTATTTTGACATTTGGTATTGGGACATTTTGAAGTGTTACCATATAATCATTTGGGATAAAGATACACACCTACTTACACAGTTTTGTTTTTGGAGTACTTTATGTACATTCTCATTGAATGGTATTCTCTTTGGCAAGTTCCGTTGTAGTTTTTCAATACTATGTGCCCTTTCATAGTAAAATGATTAGACTTTAATTTGTTTACTCAGTTGAATGTTCTTACCTTACATAGTTTTACTTCGATTCTTTGATAATACAGAACAAAGTTCTACCTGATGTGTTTTCTTGTCACTGAAGTGTTCCTTGTATTGACCAATTGTACTGTGGGTTAAATATAATGTACTTTAATTTTGAGGTGTGGTTGAGACTCAGGCCTAAGATATTTTACTTTTTATTAATCATATTTTATAAAATTATAATGATAATTATTGAAGTAAACAAGATTTTGGGATTATGTATCAGGTTATAGGCAATTTCATTTGTTTATCAGCAACCCCTAGAAGTTATGTCTCCTTCACTACTGAATTAGAGTACGACTCTTTCTACATACTGCTATATCCAAGGGCAAAAAAAGTAACATTTAGAAGAGCTGCAATTATAAGAAAGATTTTTCAGTGTGATCTTCATTTCTTCACTCAGTAGCTTTTATTAAGTGTTTTTTTATGTATTAGATTAGTCTCTAGGAATTTAAAAAGAAACTAAATATTTCATCCTGCATGACTTCTGGGAGCTCTCAGTCTACTGGAGCAAATAGAACACAGGAAAACTTGATTTTAAAAATAAAATAGTGTAATAATTGCTGTACCCAGGGATAGCCAGCTAAACCATGGGCATTTGTAGGAGGAACATCTAATCTGCAGATATCACATGATCATGCTGATTTGATAGATTTTTTGCTGTATATTACATGAGAAGAGTAGCTCTAGAACTGAAAGGAGTCTATAATCCAGCCATCCGTTACAGGTAAGGACATAGTGCATTTCAGAGAGCACAGTTAAGGACATGCTCCTTCATGAGAGATGGCATATTGCAAGAAATGTCTTACAGTCCTCAATTCTTAGCCATTTCTTTTTTTTCTTTTTCTTTTTTTTTTTTTTTTTTTTTTTTTTTTTTT
>NW_022444235.1:3106-3325 GCF_009761245.1 Sapajus apella
CCCCTCCAGCACCGGCCTGGAGGACATCAGCCCAATGCCTTTGCCAGCCCCCGACGAGGACACTGAGCTCAACCTGAGCCTTGGGCGTCGGCTTAGCCCCATTCCCTCTGCATCTTAGCTAGTCATGCTAAATGCTTCAAGGGGGAAAGGGAGATACAAGATGGACAAAACCAGTCCCAGACAGATGGACAGACATGGTGGTACCTCATCCATCTTCTC
>NW_022444236.1:0-3325 GCF_009761245.1 Sapajus apella
ATACGACAGCCGGGCGGCCGCGCGGGATACGACAGCCGGGCGGCCGCATCTGCGCAGGCGTCGTTTCCCGCTAAGAGCCTGGGCGGGGGCGGGGGGCGGGAGGCGGGGGCAAGGGACCGGGGGCGGGGCCGGGCCGGGCGGGGCCTAGAATTGAGGGATCCCGGAGCTTGCTGCGATCTGGGTGTGCTTGCCTGGTGCGCTCGGCAAACTGGCGGAGGGTTCTATTTACTGTGAGGAGCAGGGTGAAGGTCCCAAGGTGTTGGGGTTACGTGGGTGGGTAGGGTTCTGCCACTCTTTGTGGAGGAAAAACCTTGCCAAGCGTGGTCATTTCCAGGCTGAAAGTTTGTGTGGCAAAAACATGTCTGGGGCCAGGTGCGGTGGCTCACGCCTGTAATCCCAGAACTTTGGGAGGCCGAGGCAGGAGGATCGCTTGTGCCAAAGAGTTCGAGACCAGCCTGGGCAACATGGCGAAACCCCGTCT
Organism: Sapajus apella; assembly: GCF_009761245.1. Lineage (NCBI taxonomy): Eukaryota > Metazoa > Chordata > Mammalia > Primates > Cebidae > Sapajus > Sapajus apella. The sequence goes on from NW_022444236.1 coordinate 482, forward strand.
CCACAAAAAATATAAAAATTAGCCTGGCGTAGTGATGGGCACCTGTAGTCCCAGCTACGCGGGAGGCTGAGGCGGAAGGATCACTTGAGCCCGGGAGGTCCAGGCTGCAGTGACCCTAGATTGCACCACTGTACTCCGGCCTGGGCGACAGATGACACCCTGTCTCAGAAACAAAAACAGAAAAACACACGGCGGGATGGGAGGAGAGATGAACGAGCCATAAACCGAATTCTGTTAATCACCCAGAAGGTGCTCTGTTAACTAGGCCATTCCTCATTCCAGAAGAAACTGAGTGACTAACCCATCTAGGGGCTGGGAGACCCGGGACAGCATTCTGAAATGTAATCAGCGTTGCCTGGGCACGGTAGCAAGCACCTGTAATCCCAGCTACTTGGGAGGCTGAGGTGGGAGGATCACTTGAGCCCAGGAGGTCGAGGCTGTAGTGAGCTATGATCACACCATTGCACTCCAGCCTGGGTGACAAGGGAGACTCGTCTACAAAAAAAGAAAGAAATTCGCCAGGCGTGGTGGCTCACACCCATAATCCCAGCACTTTGGGAGGCTGAGCTGGTGGATCATCTGCAGTCATCAGGAGTTCAAGACCAGCCTGGACAACATGGTGAAACCCCATCTCTACTAAAAATACAAAAATTAGCTGGGCATGGTGGCTCATGCCTACAATCTCAGCTGCTTGGGAGACTGAGTCAGGAGAATCGCTTGAACCTGGGAGACGGAAGTTGCAGTGAGCCAAGATCACGCCATTGCACTCCAGCCTGGGCAACAGAGAGAAACTGTCAAGAAAGAGAGAAAGAGGGAGGGAGGGAGGGGAGGAAATAAATAAATTTAATCAGCTTTACTTTTCCCTTCAGCCTCAAGTGACTTGGATTTCCTTGAGTTCAGTGTCTAGGGAGCCAAGTGTTGGGCTGCGAAAGGTAGACGGATGCTCCAGGGATAGAGACCTGTATCAGGTGAGTAACAGGAGCTGGAACCAATAAACACTCAGATGGTGCTCAGATGGTGCTAGTGGTCACGGTTCTGTTCTGGGTTCGAGGACACAGAAGGAGGTATGAGGTGGTTTTCAGCCTAAGTGGGGTGGGGGGGAGGGGAGAAGGAAGTGCACAAGGCCAGGAGGCAGTTCCAGAACCTGAGAGCACAATCCCGCATGATCTCACTGCAGGCCCAGGATTCTGGAACTTGGTCTGCCTGATAGGCCCTATACGAAAGATGTAGTAGGGAAAAGGAGCGACAGCTGGCTAAAGGGGCCCCCCACAACCCTCCCCAACACTCTAGGAGAGCAACCTCTCTCCGCTGGTCCCGGGGTGTCATGGAGATGGAGAGCATGGCGGCCTCCACACGTTTCCACCAGCCTCACATGGAGAGGAAGATGAGTGCGATGACCTGTGAGATCTTCAACGAGCTTAGGCTAGAGGGCAAGCTCTGCGACGTGGTCATCAAGGTCAATGGCTTTGAGTTCAATGCCCACAAGAACATCCTCTGTAGCTGCAGTTCCTACTTTAGGTATTAACAGGGTTGCCAAACTAAGCCAAAGGGGTAATTGGGCTCATTTTGAGACACTTTGATCCGTTTTCTCTTTCCCACCCCATCATCTCAACTTTAGGGACACGGTCAAGGCTCTGTACTCCTTCAAAAAAATTTTTTAAGCCCAACACAGTGGCTCACACCTATAATCTCAGTACTTTGGGAGGTTGAGGTGGGCAGATCATGAGGTCAGGAGTTCGAGACCAGCCTGACCAACATGGTGAAACCCCATCTCTACTAAAAATACAAAAACTAGCCAGGCATGGTGGTGCGCACCTGTAATCCCAGCTACTCAGGAGCCTGAGGCAGGAGAATTGCTTGAACCCGGGAGGCAAAGGTTGCGGTGAGCCGAGATCATGCCACTGCACTCCAGCCTGGGTGACAAAGCAAGACTTCATCTCAAAAAAGATTTTTTTGTTGTTGTTTGAAGTTTTTTAGAGATAAGATCTCACTCTTTTGACCAGGCTGGAGTGTAGTGATGCAATCATAGGTCACTGCAGCTTTGAACTGCTGGGCTCAAACGATCCACCTACCCCAGCCTCCCAAGTAGCTAGGTCTACAGGCACATCCCACTACATCACGCTACTTTTTTTTTTTTTTTTAAAGGCCGGTTTTCACCATGTTGGTCAGGCTGGTCTTGAACTCCCGACCTCAGGTGATCCGCCCCCCTTAGCCTCCAAAGTGCTTGGATTACAGGCGTGAGTCACTACACCCGGCCCACCATGCCGCTTTTTAAATGTTTTGTAGAGATGGAGTCTCACTATGTTGCCCAGGCTGGTCTTGAACTCCTGGCTTGAATCGATCCTCCTGCCTCAGTGTCCCAAAGTGCTGGGATTACAGGTGTGAGCCACTGTGCCTGGCCGACTCTGTGGTCCTTCAGCCTGCCTGGCTCCCTTGCCTTCTGAAGAGGCATGACTAGGGTCAGGGATTTTTTCTTTGATTTTTCTGTCTGTTTTGCTTTGTTTTCCCTTTTCTTTTGCTATTGAGAGATCTTTTTTTTTTTTCTTTTTTTTGAGACGAGTCTCACTCTGTCACCCAGGCTGGAGTGCAATGGTGCAATTTTGGCTCACTGCAACCTCCGCCTCCCAGGTTCAATCGATTCTCCCACCTCAGCTGGGATTACAAACGCCCACCACCATGCCTGGGTAATTTTTGTATGTTTTAGTACAGACAGCGTTTTGCCATGTTGCTCAGGCTGGTCTCAAACTCCTGACCTCAGGTGATCTGCCTGCCTTTACCTCCCAAAGTGCTGGGATTGCAGGCATTAGGCACCACACCTGGCAAGATCTGATTTTTCTTTTTAAA
>NW_022444237.1:0-576 GCF_009761245.1 Sapajus apella
CACTGGGAGGGCGCACCCCCATTTCACATGCACTCACAACACTGATCCCCCAGAGCTCCGGAATGGGGGCGGCCAGGCGGGGTCAGGTCCCCCTCCTGCCCTGGATTATAGGAGAAAGGGGTTAGTGTTGGCCAGGGGACCCGGGGGCATCATGGGGGCAGGCCAGGGCCCCCACCAAGGGGAGAGATGTATGCGGGTGGCGCTCCAGCGACAAGAGCTGGTTCAAGGTGAGCATCGCGGGGGATGCGGGCTGGAAGGGGTTGGTGAGGGAGGGGCTGGGGCTGGGCCTCCGTCTGGCAGGAAGGGGTTGGAGGCCTTGGCTCCGGGCGGCTGGGGCCTGGCCGGCTCACCAGCGAGTCCAGGTCGGCGAGGGCTGCGTTGGGCCCCAGGAATGACTCCGGTGTCTTCTGGGTCCGGGGCGTGGGAGTTGCCGTGGCTGCAGGTGGCGGGCTACCCACAGCCTCGGCCAGAGATCCCCTGACCCCACTCAGGTCAAATGCCCCAGGGCTTCCGGCCGGCACCTCTCCTGCCAGCAGCTCCAGCTCCCCCGCGCTGCTCCCGGGGGTCAGCAGGGCC
>NW_022444237.1:676-3324 GCF_009761245.1 Sapajus apella
TGTGGTGCCATTGGTGCTGGGCTTTGCAGGTGACCCTCCCCAGGGGTCCGAGAAGGCCGGGGCCGGTGTCCAGGGATCGGAGGCGGAGGGTCCACTGACGGGGCCCCACCACCAGAGCTTCCCCATGGATCTGGCGTGGGCCTCTCTCCAGCCGCAGGGGCTGGGGTCCCACCCCAAGGGTCAACTGAGGGTCCTGCAGGGGCAGCAGGCCTCCAGGGGTCCCCAGAGGTTGGTGTGGGGGCTGGACACTCCCAGGGATCAGCAGCTGGAGGGACAGGAGGGCCACCCCAGGGGTCCGAGGTGGGGGCAGCCATGGGTGCTGGGCCCCCCAGGGGTCTGTGGTCAGGGGAGGAGCTGCGGCTGCGAAGACGTCAGCAAGATCCATGAGGGATGACTCCTCCTTGCCCCTGTCTCCCTCTTGCTCTCCTCGATCGCCATCTGCAGCCGCAGGTCCCTAAAATACTTCTTTTCCTTCCTCCACATGTCCACTCACAAGGAATCCAAAGATCACTTCATTTCCCCTTCTGCATTTGGAGAAATCCTCTACAATAATTTCCTATTTGACATTCCAAAGATCCTGGACGTCTGCATGCCTTTAAAGTCATGCCTTAAAGGCAACTCACCACTGCTCCAGAAGATGATAGGAAACATCTTTACACAGCAGCCGAGTTGCTGCAATGACCTAGATGAAACCATGCCTACCACCCTTCAGGTCTTCAGCAATATCCTCCAGCACTGTGGTTTGCAAGGGGATGGGGCCAGTAGCACACCCCAGAAGCTCGAGGAGAGGGGCCGGTTGACCCCCAACAGCATGCCTCTCCTGGAATTAAAGGACATTGTTCTCCACCTTTGTGACACCGGCACCACACTCTGGGCCTTTCTGGGTATCTTCCCTTTGGCTTGCCAGACCTTCCAGAAGCACAACTTTTGTTACAGACTAGCTTCCTTCTATGAAGCAGTAATTCCTGAAATGGAGTCTGCAATTAAGAAGAGGAGGCTTGAAGATAGCAAGCTTCTAGGTGATCTGTGGCAGAGGATCTCCCATTCCAGGAAGAAGCTAATGGAGATTTTCCACATCATCCTGAACCAGATATGCCTCCTTCCCATCCTAGAAAGCAGCTGTGACAACATTCAGGGCTTCATCCTTCAGATCTTCAGCTCCTTGCTGCAGGAGAAGAGGTTCCTCCGGGACTATGATGCACTCTTCCCTGTGGCCGAAGACATCAGCTTGCTGCAGCAGGCCTCGTCAGTCTTGGGTGAGACGTGGACTGCCTACATCCTCCAGGCAGTTGAGAGTGCATGGGAAGGGGTGGACAGACAGAAAGCCACAGATGCTAAAGACCCATCGGTGACTGAGGAGCCTAATGGGGAGCGTAATGGGGTCACAGTGATGGCAGACGCATTCAGTCAAACATTGTCACATCCAGAGAACTCGGAGGAAGAGGAGTGCATGGGAGCAGCTGCGGCTGTGGGCCTTATCGTATGTGGGGTGGAGCTGGATTCACTCATCTCCCAAGTGAAGGACCTGCTGCCAGACCTTGGTGAGGGTTTCATCCTGGCCTGCCTGGAGTACTACCACTATGACCCAGAACAGGTGATCAACAATATCCTGGAGGAGCGGCTGGCCCCCACCCTCACCCAGCTGGACCACAACCTAGGCAGAGAAATGAAACCAGACCAGACACCCCTGCTGACATCTTGCCACAACGTCTTCCAGAATGATGAGTTTGACGTGTTTAGCAGGGACTCGGTAGACCTGAGTTGGGTGCACAAGGGCAAGGGCACCGGGAAGGAGGAGAACACACGGAGTTTGCTGAATGACAAGCACACAGGGGCGCACAGTGGCAGTGCCATGAGCAGTACAGCGTGGTGGTGGAGGAGGTGCTACTGCAGCCAGGTGAGAGCCTGCCCTACCACAATGTTTACTATGAGGATGAGGATGATGACACATATGATGGCAACCAGGTGGGAGCCAACAATGCGGATGCAGAGGACAAGCTCATCAGCTGCAGGCCATTCACCATCCCTCAGGGGCTGAGAACCAAAGTGCCTAGAGAAGGGCAGGAGGAGGAGGAGGACGACGAGGAAGAGGAGGCTCCCAAGCCTGACCATTTCGTGTAGCACCCTGCAGTGCTGAGAGAGAAGGCAGAAGCCAGGCGCATGGCCTCTCTTGCCAAGAAAGGGTACCGGCATGATAGCTCAACAGCAGTGGCCGGCAGCCCCAGGGGCCATGGGCAGAGCCATGAGACAACCTAGGAATGCAGGAAGAAGGAAGTCAACAAGGCGACAAGAGCCAACCACAGCCGGAGAACCATGGCTGACCGCAAGAAGAGCAAAGGCATGATCCATCCTGAGGGCTGGTGTAGGGCCAGCGGGGAGGCAGCGGCGCCAGACTCTCCAGGCGGAGCTCCCATCACCTGGGGCCTCCTTACCAGGTGCCCCCTGTCAGAGCCCCAAGATCAACTCGACCCCTCAACAGCCTCAGCTTTGCAGCCCCTGAGAAGGCCGCCTCTCATCTACCAGCCAGCCATGAGCGCCTTCCTGCAAAACACACAGTGCCTTATCCCACAGAGGAAGAATCCATAGGCCTGGCAAACAGGAGCCTTCCCCCAGTGCGCTGGCAGGAAAGGGATGGGGATGGAGCCCCA
>NW_022444238.1:0-576 GCF_009761245.1 Sapajus apella
CACTGGGAGGGCGCACCCCCATTTCACATGCACTCACAACACTGATCCCCCAGAGCTCCGGAATGGGGGCGGCCAGGCGGGGTCAGGTCCCCCTCCTGCCCTGGATTATAGGAGAAAGGGGTTAGTGTTGGCCAGGGGACCCGGGGGCATCATGGGGGCAGGCCAGGGCCCCCACCAAGGGGAGAGATGTATGCGGGTGGCGCTCCAGCGACAAGAGCTGGTTCAAGGTGAGCATCGCGGGGGATGCGGGCTGGAAGGGGTTGGTGAGGGAGGGGCTGGGGCTGGGCCTCCGTCTGGCAGGAAGGGGTTGGAGGCCTTGGCTCCGGGCGGCTGGGGCCTGGCCGGCTCACCAGCGAGTCCAGGTCGGCGAGGGCTGCGTTGGGCCCCAGGAATGACTCCGGTGTCTTCTGGGTCCGGGGCGTGGGAGTTGCCGTGGCTGCAGGTGGCGGGCTACCCACAGCCTCGGCCAGAGATCCCCTGACCCCACTCAGGTCAAATGCCCCAGGGCTTCCGGCCGGCACCTCTCCTGCCAGCAGCTCCAGCTCCCCCGCGCTGCTCCCGGGGGTCAGCAGGGCC
>NW_022444238.1:676-3324 GCF_009761245.1 Sapajus apella
TGTGGTGCCATTGGTGCTGGGCTTTGCAGGTGACCCTCCCCAGGGGTCCGAGAAGGCCGGGGCCGGTGTCCAGGGATCGGAGGCGGAGGGTCCACTGACGGGGCCCCACCACCAGAGCTTCCCCATGGATCTGGCGTGGGCCTCTCTCCAGCCGCAGGGGCTGGGGTCCCACCCCAAGGGTCAACTGAGGGTCCTGCAGGGGCAGCAGGCCTCCAGGGGTCCCCAGAGGTTGGTGTGGGGGCTGGACACTCCCAGGGATCAGCAGCTGGAGGGACAGGAGGGCCACCCCAGGGGTCCGAGGTGGGGGCAGCCATGGGTGCTGGGCCCCCCAGGGGTCTGTGGTCAGGGGAGGAGCTGCGGCTGCGAAGACGTCAGCAAGATCCATGAGGGATGACTCCTCCTTGCCCCTGTCTCCCTCTTGCTCTCCTCGATCGCCATCTGCAGCCGCAGGTCCCTAAAATACTTCTTTTCCTTCCTCCACATGTCCACTCACAAGGAATCCAAAGATCACTTCATTTCCCCTTCTGCATTTGGAGAAATCCTCTACAATAATTTCCTATTTGACATTCCAAAGATCCTGGACGTCTGCATGCCTTTAAAGTCATGCCTTAAAGGCAACTCACCACTGCTCCAGAAGATGATAGGAAACATCTTTACACAGCAGCCGAGTTGCTGCAATGACCTAGATGAAACCATGCCTACCACCCTTCAGGTCTTCAGCAATATCCTCCAGCACTGTGGTTTGCAAGGGGATGGGGCCAGTAGCACACCCCAGAAGCTCGAGGAGAGGGGCCGGTTGACCCCCAACAGCATGCCTCTCCTGGAATTAAAGGACATTGTTCTCCACCTTTGTGACACCGGCACCACACTCTGGGCCTTTCTGGGTATCTTCCCTTTGGCTTGCCAGACCTTCCAGAAGCACAACTTTTGTTACAGACTAGCTTCCTTCTATGAAGCAGTAATTCCTGAAATGGAGTCTGCAATTAAGAAGAGGAGGCTTGAAGATAGCAAGCTTCTAGGTGATCTGTGGCAGAGGATCTCCCATTCCAGGAAGAAGCTAATGGAGATTTTCCACATCATCCTGAACCAGATATGCCTCCTTCCCATCCTAGAAAGCAGCTGTGACAACATTCAGGGCTTCATCCTTCAGATCTTCAGCTCCTTGCTGCAGGAGAAGAGGTTCCTCCGGGACTATGATGCACTCTTCCCTGTGGCCGAAGACATCAGCTTGCTGCAGCAGGCCTCGTCAGTCTTGGGTGAGACGTGGACTGCCTACATCCTCCAGGCAGTTGAGAGTGCATGGGAAGGGGTGGACAGACAGAAAGCCACAGATGCTAAAGACCCATCGGTGACTGAGGAGCCTAATGGGGAGCGTAATGGGGTCACAGTGATGGCAGACGCATTCAGTCAAACATTGTCACATCCAGAGAACTCGGAGGAAGAGGAGTGCATGGGAGCAGCTGCGGCTGTGGGCCTTATCGTATGTGGGGTGGAGCTGGATTCACTCATCTCCCAAGTGAAGGACCTGCTGCCAGACCTTGGTGAGGGTTTCATCCTGGCCTGCCTGGAGTACTACCACTATGACCCAGAACAGGTGATCAACAATATCCTGGAGGAGCGGCTGGCCCCCACCCTCACCCAGCTGGACCACAACCTAGGCAGAGAAATGAAACCAGACCAGACACCCCTGCTGACATCTTGCCACAACGTCTTCCAGAATGATGAGTTTGACGTGTTTAGCAGGGACTCGGTAGACCTGAGTTGGGTGCACAAGGGCAAGGGCACCGGGAAGGAGGAGAACACACGGAGTTTGCTGAATGACAAGCACACAGGGGCGCACAGTGGCAGTGCCATGAGCAGTACAGCGTGGTGGTGGAGGAGGTGCTACTGCAGCCAGGTGAGAGCCTGCCCTACCACAATGTTTACTATGAGGATGAGGATGATGACACATATGATGGCAACCAGGTGGGAGCCAACAATGCGGATGCAGAGGACAAGCTCATCAGCTGCAGGCCATTCACCATCCCTCAGGGGCTGAGAACCAAAGTGCCTAGAGAAGGGCAGGAGGAGGAGGAGGACGACGAGGAAGAGGAGGCTCCCAAGCCTGACCATTTCGTGTAGCACCCTGCAGTGCTGAGAGAGAAGGCAGAAGCCAGGCGCATGGCCTCTCTTGCCAAGAAAGGGTACCGGCATGATAGCTCAACAGCAGTGGCCGGCAGCCCCAGGGGCCATGGGCAGAGCCATGAGACAACCTAGGAATGCAGGAAGAAGGAAGTCAACAAGGCGACAAGAGCCAACCACAGCCGGAGAACCATGGCTGACCGCAAGAAGAGCAAAGGCATGATCCATCCTGAGGGCTGGTGTAGGGCCAGCGGGGAGGCAGCGGCGCCAGACTCTCCAGGCGGAGCTCCCATCACCTGGGGCCTCCTTACCAGGTGCCCCCTGTCAGAGCCCCAAGATCAACTCGACCCCTCAACAGCCTCAGCTTTGCAGCCCCTGAGAAGGCCGCCTCTCATCTACCAGCCAGCCATGAGCGCCTTCCTGCAAAACACACAGTGCCTTATCCCACAGAGGAAGAATCCATAGGCCTGGCAAACAGGAGCCTTCCCCCAGTGCGCTGGCAGGAAAGGGATGGGGATGGAGCCCCA
>NW_022444239.1:0-3324 GCF_009761245.1 Sapajus apella
TGATGGCTGCATAATATTCCATGGTGTATATGTGCCACATTTTCCCTGTCCAATCTATCATTGATGGGCATTTGGGTTGGTTCCAGGTCTTTGCTATTGTGAAATTTCATATAAACTTTAGGGTAGGACATTCCATTTCTGTAAAGAAATATTTTTGGAATTTTCATGTAATTACATTGAAACTGTGGATTGATTTGGGTAGTAATGCCATTTAATTTTTTGTATTTTTAATTTTTGATGGTATGTAATAGGTGTACGTATTTTTGGGGTGTATGAGACATTTTGATACAGGCATGTAATGTGAAATAAGCACATCATGAAGAATGGGGCATCCATACCCTCAAGCATTTATCTACTGAGTTGCAAACAATCCAATCATACTCTTTATTTTAGAATGTACAGCTATTATTGACGATAGTCACCCTGTTGTGCTATTAAATAGCAGGTCTTATTTATTATTTCTAACTATTGTTTTTGTATTCATTAACCATTTCCACCTCCCCTCACGCTTCCCACTACACTTCCCAGCCTCTAGTAAACATCCTTCTACTCTCTATGCCCATGGCATCCATTGTTTTGATTTTTTATACCCACAAATAAGAAGAACAAGTGATGTTTGTCTTTCTGTACCTAGCGTATTTCACTTAACATAATGATCTTCAGTTCCATCCATGTTGTTGCAAATGACAGGACCTCATTATTTTTTATGGCTGAATAGTACTCTGTTACATATTTTCTTTATCCATTCATCCATTGATGGGCACTTAGGTTGCTTACAAATCTTAGCTATTGTAATCATTACTGCAACAAACATAGGAGTGCAGATATCTCTTCAATATACTGATTCCCTTTCTTTTGAGTATATTCTCAGTAGTGGAATTGCTGGATCATATGGTAGATCAATTTTAATTTTCTCAGGAACCCATAAACTGTTCTCCATGATGCTTTTACTGATTTTCCTTCCCACAAACAGTGTACAAGGGTTCCTTTTTGTCCGCATCTCTGCCAGCATCTGTTATTGCCTGTCTTTTTGTGTTTACTTTAAAACATTTTATTTTTAATTGTGGTAAAATATATGTAACATAAAACTTATCATAACCATTTCCAATGCACAACTTTGTGGTATTAAGTACATTCATATTGTTGTGCAACCGTCACCACCATCTATCTTCAGAATGCTTTTCATCTTGCAAAAATGAAACTCTGAACATTTTTCTACTTTCTCTCTCTATGAATTTGACTACTCTGAGTATCTCATATAAGTGAAATCTTATCGTACTTGTTTTTTTGTGACTGGTTATTTTATTTACCATAATGATCTCAAGGTTAATCCATGTTGTACCCTGTGTCAGAATTTTCTTCCTTTTTAAAGCTGAATAAATACATACTATGTATAGAAATATATCTACATATATGCACACACATATATATGGCATTTTAAATATAAACCGTTTTAACTTGGGTGAGATGATATCTCCATTGAATTTTTAACTTGCATTTCTCTGATGATCAGTGATGTTGAGCACCTTTTCATATGCCTGTTTGTCACTTATAGGTCTTTTTTTTTTTTTTAAGAAATGTCTATTAAAATATTTTGCAGATACTTTGATCAGATTATTAGATTTTTTTAAATACAGCTGTTTGAGCTCCTTATATATTCTAGTTTTTAAACACTTGTCAGATGAGTAGTTTGCAAATATTTTCTCCTATTCTGTGGGTTGTTCTTTACTGTGTTGATTATTTTCTTTGTGGTGCAGAAGCTTTTTAACTTGATGTGATATCATTTGTCCATTTTTGTTTTGGTTGCCTGTGCTTGTGGGGGATTGCTCCAGAATTTTTTGCCTAGACCAGTGTTCTGGAGATTTTTCCCAATGTTTTCTTACAGTAGTTTCATAGTGTGTAGTACTAGATTTGTCTTTAATCCATTTTGATTTGATTTTTGTATATGGTGGGAGATAGGGGTTATGTTTCATTTTTCTGCATATGGATATCCAGTTTTCCCAGCACCGTTTGTTGAAGAGACTGTCTTTTCCCCAGTGTATGTTCTTGGAACCTTTGTCAAAAATGAGTTCACTGTAGGTATGTGGATTTGTTTCTGAGTACTCTATTACGTTTCATTGGCCTATGTGTCTATTTTTATGCCAATATCATGATGCTTTTGATTACTATAGCTCTGTAGTATAATTTGAAGTCAGACAATGTGATTTCTCCAGTTATATTCTTTTTGCTTAGGATAGCGTTTGCTATGCTGGGTCTTTTGTGGTTCCATCTACATTTTAGGATTGTTTTTTCTATTTCTGTGAAGAATGTCATTGGTATTTTGATAAAGATTACATTGAATCCATAGACTGCTTTGTGTAATGTGGACATTTTAACAATATTGATTCTTTCAGTCTATAAACATGGAATATCTTTTCATGTTTTGGTGTCCTCTTTAATTTCTTTCATCAGTGTTTTGTAGTTTTTCTTATAGGAATATTTCACTTCTTTGGTTAATTCTTAGATATTTAATTTAATGTGTGTCTGTCATAAATGGGATTACTTTTCAAATTTCTTATTTATATTGTTTTCTGTTGACATATAGAAATGCTACTGATTTTTAAATGCTGATTTTGTATCCAATAACTTTACTGAATTTGGTTATCAGTTCTAAAATTTTTCTTGTGGAGTCTTAAGGTTTTTCCAAATATAAGATTCTATCATCTGTAAACAAAGATAGTTTGACTTCTTTTTTTTCCAATTTGGAAGCTTTAATATCTACATCTTATTTGAATGCTTTAGCTAGGACTTTCCTACTGTGTTGAATAACAGTGGTGTCAGTGGGCATCCTTCTCATATTCCAGATCTTGGAGGAAAGGCTTTCTGTTCCTCATTCAGGATGATACTAGCTGTAAGTCTGTCATTTGTGGCTTTTATTATGTCGAGGTTTGTTCCTTCTATTCCCAGTTTTCGAGGGTTTTTATCATGAAGGGATGCTGAATTTTATCAAATTATTTTTCAGCATCAATTGAAATTATTATATTGTTTTTATTCATTCTGTTGATATAATGTATCATATTGATTAATTTGTGTACTTTGAACCATCTCTTGCATTCTAGAGATAAGTCCCGCTTGGTCATGATGAATAATCTTCCTTTTTAAAATTATATTTTACATTATATATATAATTATATATAATTATATATTTTTATATTTTACATTATATATATAATTTATATTTTACATTATATATAAATATATATAATATATTTTTATATTTTACATGATATATATAATTATATATATCATGTAAAATATTTTTATTACACCTAAAGTGTAATAAAA
>NW_022444240.1:0-3324 GCF_009761245.1 Sapajus apella
TTTTTTTTTTTGTTTGTTTTTTTTTTGTGAGACAGTGTCGCTCTGTTGCCGGGGCTGGAGTGCAGTGATATGATCTCAGCTCACTGCAACCTCTGCTGCCCAGGTTCAGGCCATTCTCCTGCCTCAGCCTCCTGAGTAACTAGGATTACAGGCACCTGCCACCACACCTGGCTAATTTTTCTAGTTTTAGTAGAGATGGGGTTTCACCATCTTGGCCAGGCTGGTCTTGAGCTCCTGACCTCATGATCCACCCCCCTCCGCCTCCCAAAGTGCTGGGATTACAGGTGTGAGTCACCACGCCCAGCAGCCTTCTGCTGCTTAACTATACAGCCCATTTTCTCTGCTCAGGAGCTCCCCACCAGGCAACTTCCAACCACTGATCTCTTTGATCCTATCCCCATTTGCCCATGCAGCTGCTGGGTCTCCCTGAGGCTTTTCTGTGAAATGCCCTTCAAGCACTAGGTGCCTGGCAGCCTGAGCAGGGACCACTGGAGGGAACTGTAGGACAGGCTGAGCATAAGAGCTGCTTCCCATCCCACAGACCTTCACCTGGCAATCACCAAGGGACCTTTCCCATGACCCTGGGCTATCTCTCACTTCCACCTCTCCGTGCTCTGGGGCGACTCCATCTCTGGCCTCAGAGTCTGGCCCTGTGGCCCATACACTCCCATCTCACCAGCCTGTCTAGGGAGGGGCACAAGCTGGCTGAGGTCAGAAGAGTTCTATGGGTATGGATACCCCTAGGATCTAGGGAAGCTGAGCTGAGTCCTGAGCTCCAGCCATGTGTCCCAGATCTACTTCATCTGGGTGACAAGGACCCAGCGTCAGTTTGAGTGGCTGGCTGACATCATCCGAGAGGTGGAGGAGAACGACCACCAGGACCTGGTGTCTGTGCACATCTACATCACCCAGCTGGCTGAGAAGTTTGATCTCAGGACTACCATGCTGGTATGTCAGGATCCGCTAGGAGGGTATGTGGGACACTGTCTGAGCTAGAAGTTGACCCTAGCTGTGCCTGGCTGAACTTTGTTCCACCCTTCTCTACCACAGTACATCTGCGAGCGGCACTTCCAAAAGGTTCTGAACCGGAGTCTATTCACGGGCCTGCGCTCCATCACCCACTTTGGCCGCCCCCCCCTTTGAGCCCTTCTTCAACTCCCTGCAGGAGGTCCACCCCCAGGTCAGTCTCACCCATATCCAGGTTCTCTTCCTCTTTATCATTTGGGGTCTGAACAAAGCTCCGAACCCTGCCCCATCAAGGAAGAAATCGACCGCTGATGAGGACCGATCCCCTGGGAGATTGGTGGGGTAATGGAAGGGAAAGGATAGGTGGGAGGGTCGCCCTTAGGTGCTAAGGAGGAGGCAGGCAATAGGGACTTGCCATCTCTGAAGCCGTGATGTATTGTCCAGAAAGAAGGGCTCAGTCATTGAGCTAGTCCTCGCCATAAACTCAGGGCTACCCTCACCATTAATACTGAGTCAGCCCTCAGACACTGAGGTAACTAACCTTTACCACGAGCATTGGACTAGTCACTACTCACAAATACTGGGCTAGCCCTCCATGAGATGCTGAGCTTTTCCTCAACTTGAACGCTGATTAACCCAAGATCTATTAGAAATGTTGATCTAGCACTTAGCAAAATTCCACTAGACTTATATATACTAAGCCAGCTCTCACCATGCATGGTAGAAAGCAAAACATCAGGAGCACTGCTGGCTTTTTTTTTTTTTAAGAAAGGGTGTTGCTCTGTCACCCAGGCTGGAGTGCGGTAGTCCAATCCCAGTTTACTATAACCACCAACTCCTGGGTGCAAACAATCCTCCCGCCTCAGCCTCCCAAGTAGCTGGGACTACCACTAGTGCACTATGCCCAGCTAATTAAAAAAAAAATGTAGAGACAGGGATCTCGCTATGTTGCCCAGGTTGGTCTTGAACTAGGGAGCTACCCCTTCCTGTGAACTCTGAGTTATCCCTGCCTCTGAACACTGAGCTAGCTCTGCCTCTGAGCAATGAGCTAGCCTTCACTTATTCCTCCTGCAACAGGTCCGGAAGATTGGAGTGTTTAGCTGTGGCCCCCCTGGCATGACCAAGAATGTGGAAAAGGCCTGTCAGCTCATAAACAGGCAGGACCGGACTCACTTCTCCCACCATTATGAGAACTTCTAGGCCCCCTGCCCAGGGACTCTGCCTACCACCCAGTTGAGCAGAGGTTTGGGCCCACACCTCATTTCTGCTCTTCCTATTTCTGGCTGCCTCAGCCTTCTCTCATTTCTTACCTTTCAACCTTGTTCCAGGTGGCCACGGTCAGTCACCATATGTGGGCTCAGGGACCCCAGGATGTGTCTCAACCTGGAGAAATGGGGGGCAGTGTCTAGGAATTAGAGAGAAGTAGGCGAGCTACTGGTTTGGGGCAAACTGAAACCTCTTCTTCGACTTCAAAACAAAACAAACAAAAACAACACACAAAAAAACCTCGAAAGACAAGCTGACCTGACAAGTACTGTGTGTGCACATGTCTGTATGTGTGTTGGAGTGGTGAGTTTAAGGATGAAGCGAGAGCACGGATGCTGGCATCTTAGAACCTCCCTACTCCCAGACCTCCTCTTCTGGGCTCCCCACTGTCAGAAGGGCTGGCAAATGCCTTGGAGGAGGTAGAGGCTGGACCCATGGCAAGCCATGTACAGAAACCCACTCAGCACCCCAGTCTAACACTACAACTGATTTCACCCAAGGTTTTAAGCACGTACTTTCATCAGACCCTGGCCCAATACCCATCTATGCAAGGCTCCTCAGCCCTCTTCTCCCTGCTCCAGTAGTCTCCCTTACAAATAAATCACTTTTCTGCCTTCAAAAAAAAAAAAATATCCAGCCCTAGGCCTCTCCTTCGAGTCGCTGTGCCTGACGGTGAACACTCTGGACCGCTTCCTCACCACCATGCCGGTGGCTGCAGACTGTTTCCAGCTGCTCGGGGTCACCTCCTTGCTCATCGCTTGCAAACAGGTGGAGGTGCACCTGAAGCAGCTCCTGGCCCTGTGCTGCGGCGCCTTCTCCCGGCAGCAGCTCTGCAACCTTGAGTGCATCGTGCTGCACAAGCTGCACTTCAGCCTGGGTGCGCCCACCATTAGCTTCTTCCTGCAGCATTTCACACGTGCTCGTGTGGAGGCGGGGCAGGCTGAGGCCTCCGAAGCTCTGGAAGCGCAAGCCCTGGCGCGCGGGGTGGCCGCGCTGAGTCTGGCCGACGATGCCTTCACCAGCTACTCCCCCTCCCTGCTGGCGATCTGCTGCCTGGCGCTGGCGGATCGCATGCTGCGGGTCCCGCGTCCG
>NW_022444241.1:0-3324 GCF_009761245.1 Sapajus apella
AAAAAAAAAAAAAAAAAATTAAATTAAAAAAAAAAAGTTTAATCAGCCAGGCGTGGTGGCATGTGCCTACAGCCCCAGCTACCAAAGAGGCTGACGCAGGAAGATTACCTGAGCCAGTAACGTTGAGCCTGTGGTGAGCTGCGTTTGTGCTACTGCACTCCAGTCTTGGCAACCGAGCAAGACCCTAGCTTCAAAAAAGGGAAAAGGATTGTTATTTGTGGGCTCATTCCAACCCTCCTCCTCTTAGAAGTTAGGTGCCCAGTGGGCAGGCCCAGGCTGGTGCTCCCTTTGCGTCCTCAGGAGACCCCGTCTGGAGCTGCAAACAATAAACTTCCGATGGATTCCCAAGAAGGTGGATTCAGCCTTTCTCTGTATACATCAATCTGTCTGTCCCTGCGCCACCATGCAAAGGCCGAGCGCCACTCTAGGCACCAGGGAGGCATGTGTTAGCATGCAGAGCTCCTGCCTGTACAGCCACCTGTGCGTGTGTGAAAGGAGACTCACACATGTATTTCTGTATCTCTGGCATCTCATGAAGAACCTGCGCAGGAAATACGAACCACCATGACACAAATTGTTCCACCGCCCAGGCGGGAGTGCAACACTGCAACCTCTGCCTCCAAGTGATTCTCCTGCCTCAGTCTCCCAAGTAGTTGGGATTACAGGCACCCACCATCATGCCCAACTGATTTTTGTATTATTGTAGAGAGAGAGTTTCATCATATTGGCCAGGCTGGTCTTTAACTCCTGACCTCAGGTGATCCACCCACCTCTGCCTCCCAAAGTGCTGGGATTACAGGTGTGAGCCACCACGCCCAGCTGGATCACTCCTATTTACCAGTTTAGTAACTCTAAACCTCTAACCAAGAAGAAGATGGGGTTAAAATGGCCTGTTCTTATGAAAACTCAGGTTCAAATGTCTTGTAGCTTCTACCAGTCACAGAAGAATTCAAACCTTAGTAAACAATCCATGGAAACAGAAAAAGAAAGTATACACCACAGCTCGTTTTTGAAGCTAAAAGTGACTTTGGGCCGGGTACGGTGGTTCACGCCTGTAATCTCAGCACTTTGGGAGGCCGAGATGGGCGGATCACGAGGTCAGGAGTTCGAGACCAGCCTGGCAAACATTGTGAAACCCCATCTCTACTAAAAACACAAAAAATGGCCGGGCGCGGTGGCTCAAGCCTGTAATCCCAGCACTTTGGGAGGCCGAGGCGGGTGGATCACGAGGTCAAGAGATCGAGACCATCCTGGTCAACATGGTGAAACCCCGTCTCTACTAAAAATACAAAAAATTAGCTGGGCATGGTGGCGTGTGCCTGTAATCCCAGCGACTCAGGAGGCTGAGGCAGGAGAATTGCCTGAACCCGGGAGGCGGAGGTTGCGGTGAGCCGAGATAGCGCCATTACACTCCAGCCTGGGTAACAAGAGCGAAACTCCGTCTCAAAAAATAAAAAAAAAAAAAAAACAAAAAATGAGCTGGGCATGGTGGTGGATGCCTGTAATCCCAGCTACTCAGGAGGCTGAGGCAGGACAATCACTTGAACCTGTGAGTCAGAGGTTGCAGTGGGCTGAGATCATGCCACTGCACTCCAGCCTGGGCAACAGGGCAACAGAGTGAGACCCCATCTCTAAAAAAAAATAAGAAAGGCTGGGTGCAGAGGCTCGTGCCTGTAATCCCAGCACTTTGGGAGGCTGAGGCAGGTGGATCACCTAAGGTTAGGAGTTCAAGACCAGCCTGGCCAACAGGGTGAAGCCCCATCTCTACTAAAAATACAAAAAGTAGCTGGCCATGCTGGTAGGTGCCTGTAATCCCAGCAATTCAGGAGGCTGAGGAAGGACAATTGCTTGAACCTGGGAGGTATAGTTTGCAATGAGCCAAGATCACATCATTGCACTTCAGCCTGGGCGACAAGAGTGCAACTCTGTTTCAAAAAAAAAAAAAAAAGAAAAAGAAAAAGAAAAACAAAATCACTCAATCCTGATGGAAGAACACACCACCAATGAAGTGGTCTCCCCTGCACCATCTCTCAAAAAGTTAAATCTGAATGTGGTTGGCCAGGTGCGATGGCTCACACCTGCAATCCCAGCACTCTGGGAGGCTGAAGTGGGCAGATCACCTGAGGTCAGGAGTTCAAGACCAGCCTGGCCAACATGGTGAAATCCTGTCTCTACAAAAAATACAAAAATTAGCCGGGTATGGTGGCGGGCGAGTGTAATCCCAGTTACTGGGGAGGCTGAGGCAGGAGAATCGCTTGAACCTGGGACATAGAGGTTGCAGTGAGCTGAGATCGCACCATTGCACTCCAGCCTGGGTGACTGAGCAAGACTCAGTCTCAAAAAAAAGAACAAAAAATCTGAATGTGGTCAAGGCTCTAGACTATAGCTGTCAATTTACAGGAAACAGAGGTCAGAGGAACATGTTAAATTACACCATGGAGATGCAATCAGCAAAATCCAAAGAAGTTTTAAAGGAAATGTGATCCCCTCTCCAAATAAATTCCTTTAAAAAAAAAGGCAAGGAGGTACTACTCAGGAGGCTGAGGCAGGAGATCGTTTGAATCCGGGAGGTGGAGGTTGCAGTGCGCCCAGATGGTGCTACTGCACTCCAGCCTGGGCGACAGAGCGAAACTCCATCTCAAAAAAAAAAAAAAGAAAAAACGTGGGGAGGTGATGGAGGCAGAACCTATGGATTAAAAAAGAACTAAAAGGGAGTATCTCTGAACCTATTCTGGTTTGGAAACTGCGAGATTAAAGAAGAAAAAGAACTAAAAAAGCCAGACTAATTCTTATGTGCAAACAAGTTTAGGAACCAATGATGCAGACTACATAGATAAGACACAGGCAGGCATGAAGTGGCAAGGGAACAGAATTTAAAAGTCTAGTTTTATTTCTCTTTACCAAAAGCAGATATTTCTGAAAAGCTGAGTTTTAAAGTAAATTTGGAAAGAAGAATGGTGCCTGACTCTAAAGTTCTATAATATTTTTCAATTAAAAGCTGGTGCTGGCAGGGCTCAGTGGCTCACGCTTGTAATCCCTGCATTTTTGGGAGGCTAAGGCGGGTGCATCATCTGAAGTCAGGAGTTCGAGACCAGCTTGGCCAACATGGTGAAATCCCATCTCTACTTAAAAAAAAAAAAAAAAAAAAAAAAATTAGCTGGGCATGGGGGTGCATGCCTGCAATCCCAGCTACTAGGGAGGCTGAGGCAGGGAAATCGCTTGAACGCAGGAGGCGGAGGTTTCAGTGAGCCAAAATTGTGCCATTGCACTCCAGCCTGGGCAACAGAGCAATAACTCTGTCTCAAACAAACAAACAAACAAACA
>NW_022444242.1:0-346 GCF_009761245.1 Sapajus apella
ATCATCTCTCTCCTATACAATTGCATTAGCCTCCTACTTTATCTTGTGTAATCTATTCTCTACAGAGCCGTCAATCAACATTTTACAAGGTAAACTGGATGATCATACCCTCACCACCTCCAATTACAACCTTCATTTCCCATTGAATCAATATAAATCCAAACTCCTTAGCATGACTTTCAGAGCCCTATGTGATATGGTGTATCTCTCCAGCTCACCTCCTTTCAGTGCAGGCCTGCGGGCCTTATTTCAGTTTCTCCACACAACAAACTTTTTTCTACTTCAAGGTCCTTATACATGCCATTTCCTTTGCCTGGAATGCAGCCCTCTCCCCAACCATATACAC
>NW_022444242.1:356-3324 GCF_009761245.1 Sapajus apella
TGAGGTCACTGGGTGGGTCACATCCAATGTCACCAATATCCTTATGAAAGGGGCAAATTCAAACACAGTGCTAGACATACACGCACACAGGGAGACTGCCACTTGAACTTGAAGGCAGAGGTCGGGGTGATGCAGCAGAAGCCAAGGAGCACCAGAGATTGCCTGCAAACCACCGGAAGCCAGTACAAGATTGGAACAGATTGTCTGTGACAGCCCTTAGACATAACCAACCCTGCCAACACGTGGATCTGGGACTTCTAGCCTCCAGAACTGTGAGACAATCAAGTTCTCTTGTTTAACTCCACCCCAAACCCGTTTGTGGTACTTTGTTATGGCAGTTTAACTCCACCCCCACCCCCACTTTGTGGTGCTTTGTTACGGCAGCCCCAGCAAACATTATCTGTTGCCAAGAATTCTTTTTTTATTTTTGTTTTTGCTCTTTTCTTGAGATGGAGTTCACTCTTGTTGCACAGGCTGGAGTACAATGAAGCGATCTCGGCTCACTGCAACCTCTGCCTCGGGTTCAAGCGATTCTCCTGCCTCAGCCTCCCGAGTAGCTGTGATTACAGGAGGCCACAATGATCCCCGGCTAGTTTTGTATTTTTAGTAGACATGGGGTTTCCTCCATGTTAGTCAGGCTGGTCTCAAACTCCCGACCTCAGGTGATCTGCCTGCCTCGGCCTCCCAAAGTGCTGGAATTACAGGCATGAGCCACTGCGGCCCACCTTGTTGCCAGGAATTCTAAGGAGATGATTATTTTGAAAGCATCTTAGACATAGAGGAAGAACTATCAATTATCACAAATTTGTGTTGGAGTTTTGCAGTTTACCTGTGTGTCATCAAGTTTTCATAATGGAAACAGATTCCAGGGCTCTGCTATTGTTCATCTCATTTAGGTGGGTCAATAAAAAGACAATAAAGAGCAGCTCATGGCTGGACGCAGTGGCTCACACCTATAATCCCAGTACTTTAGGAGGCTGAGGCACATGGATCACCTGAAGTTGGGAGTTCAAGACCAACCTGACCAACATGGTGAAACCCTGTCTTTACTAAAACTACAAAATTAGCTGGGCATGGTGGCACATTCCTATAATCCCAGCTACTCAGGAGGTTCAGGCAGGAGAATGGCTTGAACCCGGGAGGTGGAGGTTGCAGTGAGCCAAGATCGTGCCATTGCACTCCAGCCTGGGCAACAAGAGCAAAACTCTGTCCCCTCCCCACCCACAAAAAAAGAAAAAGCAGCTCATGAGTTTTAAGCGGGGCTAGTCATCTTCCACACATTCAGGATAATTTAACTTGTCCAATACTTCAAAGTCTTTTTTTATTCAAAACCTTTTTGTTATAGAAAATGTCTAAGAAAAGTATAATTAACTTATATGACTGTGGCTTAGGTGTAACTACTGGTGACACATGGTTCATTTTAATTCCTCCACCCAAACCCTGCACATCAGATGATTTTGAAGACAATCTCTAACTTTATATCATATTTTACAGCTTCACTGAGATTTAATTTACATGTCTATAGTTCACCTATTTAGCATACAATACAATTTTTTTTTTCTTTTGAGATGGAGTCTAGCTCTGTCGCCCAGGCTGGAGTGCAGTGGTGTGATTTTGGCTCACCACAACCTCTGCCTCCTGGGTTCAATCGATTATCCTGCCTCAGCCTTCCAAGTAGCTGGGATTACAGGTGCCTGCCACCACACCCAGCTAATTTAATTTTTGTATTTTTAGTAGAGACAGGGTTTCACTGTGTTGGCCAGGCTGGTCTTGAACTCCTGACCACGTGATTTGCCCACCTTGGCCTCCCTAAGTGCTGGGATTACAAGCATGAGCTACTGAGCCTGGCCAATTCAATAGTTTTTAGTGTATTTACAGAGTTGAACAACCATCACCATAATTTAATTTTAGAATAGTTTTATCATCCCAAAAAGGAAACCCTGTTCCTTTTAACTGTCACTCCCTATTTCCCCTCAACCTTCCCATTTCATATCATTGTATCTGTAACTATTTCATGTGTACCTCTGGAAAGATAGGAACTATTTTAAAAATACATAACGATATTATGATCACACATATAATTTTTTATAAATAATATAACAAAACCAGTGATCACATTTCCCCAATTATTTTATATATATTTTTCAGGTTACTTAAATCAGCATCCAAATAACATCTTTACATTGCACATTACAATTGCTTGATATTGTAATGGCCTTAATATATCACTTAGATTTCTTTTAATCTATAGGTTCCCTGTCTTGTTTATTTTCTTATAAATTTTGGTTAATGAAACTACGTTATTCTATGAAATTTCCTAGGGTCTGGAATTTTATTGTAATTAATTAATTTATTTATTTATTTTGAGACAGTGTCTGGCTGTGTCACCCAGGCTAGAGTGCAATGGCTTCATCTAGGCTCACTGCAACCTCCACCTTTTGGGTTCAAGCAATTCTCCTGTCTCAGCCTCCTGAATAGCAGGGATTACAGGTGCCCGCCACCATACCCACAATTTTGTATTTTTAGTAGAGACAAGGTTTCACCATGTTGGCCAGGCTGATCTTGAACTCCTGACCTCAAGTGATCTGCCTGCCTCAGTCTCCCTAAGTGCTGGGATTACAGGAGGCAAAGGCTGCAGTGAGCTGAGATCGTGCCATTGCACTCCAGCCTGAGTGACAGTGTAAATTTTTCGAGAAAGTTCTAAGTGTTTTCCATAGTGGCTGCACCATGTAGATACTTTTAAAGTTTCTGCCATACCCCAGGGGAAAGAATTATTGTACTGTAGACAACATTTAAGGAAACAAACTGTATGGCCTAAACAGTCCATTTTCATGCTTTATTAAAAAACGATTAATTAAGAACATGAAATTCCTAGAATTGGGAGCGACATTATAAACCATTTGGTCTACCCCTTTGCTTCATGATGAGTAAACAGAGGACAAGTGGTTTGTGGAGATCAAACGGCCAG
>NW_022444243.1:0-3320 GCF_009761245.1 Sapajus apella
AAAAATTTTTGTTGTAAATATTATTTTGGGATTAATTTATGAGGATATTCTATTATGTCATTGTTACAGAGCAAATTACTAACTCGAGAACTGGAGAATATGTGCAACATTCATGTTTCTTTATTTATTTTTAATAAAACAGGTATTGCTTTGTCTAAGCCAGCCCTGATCAGCTATCTGGAGCAAGGAAAAGAGCCTTGGAATATGAAGAGACATGAGACTGTCATCAAACCACCAGGTACGTGAGAATGAATGCAACAGATGAGAGGTCCAAAAGTCGAAGAGAAAGTCAGTCTTTAAAATGTGATTCGGGAAGCTGTGTTCCAAAGGAAATAGTTTCTGGGATGCCTGAGGAGTTTGTATTTTGCTCTCACACAGAGGTACCTTCTGTCTTATGTTTTAAATTTTCTAAAGATTCTACTTTTTCTTTGGTGATCTTCTTTCAAGTTTACAATGAGAGACCAAAGTCCACTTCATGAAGTATAAGAGACAGCACAATCTGACTGCTTTTCCATTGTTAGGGGGAACACAACAATATCTGCATAATTTTGAAAAACCTCTATGTTAAACTCTTGTTTTAAATTCTCTTTAGCATCATGCCTGAAATGTGTGAGTGGTGGTTTATGTCCCATCTTTGTTGTTATTGTTCATTTCTCTACACAGTCCATCCATTTTATTACAATAGCCTTTAAATACAGCTTAAAATTATAAAGTATGATGTCCTTCTGCTTTTTTCTTTTTCCTCAAGATTGCTTTAGCTATTCAAAGTTTATTGTAGTTTCATGTAAATTTTACAATTCTATTTTTCATTACTTTGAGAAAAACACCACTGAAATTTTGAAAGGGAATTTGTTGAATCTATAGATTACTTTGGATAATAGGGCATTTTAAAAATATTAATTCTTTCAATCCATAGACATAAAAAATTTAAAATTTATTTTTGTCTTTAATTTTTTTATTGCTATCATATCTTTCATTGTAAATATTAGTTACATCTGGTTAATTTTTTTCTTAGAAATTTATTGTTTTAATGCTATTCCAAGTAGATTGTTTTTCTGTTATATCAGAGAGTTTGTTTTAAGTGTATGGAACCATAAGTTATACTTGTAATTTAACTTTATTATATTTTTCTTATTTAATGAGTATATTAGACAGGTTTTAATGCACTGTTTATAGTTTTATATATATATATGATTATATATATGATTATATAATCTAGAAACAGCAAGTTTTTACTTATTTTTCTTCTATGTCTTTTAAAAACTTTTTGACTAATTCTTCTCCCACATAGTTTCAGTGCTGTCTTAAAATAGAAGCATTGACAATGAGCACAATACAGTTTTGCTTTGTTATCTTTGAATTTGAAGGAGCAAATACCTCTTCAAGTTTTTGTAAAATGGTTTTAGAAGGTAAAGATTTTCTTTTGTTAGGCCCCCAGGGTGATGGGATGCTCTCTGGGTTTGTGGTGTAGAAGGTTCGTAGTTTGGTTTGTTACAAGACTTCTGAGTCTACACTAGGGTCCACCTTTAGTTGGCTTGTTAAAAGAGCTTGGGTAGTTGTAATTTCCATTTTATTTTTAGACAGAATAAATATCCTTTAGGACTTTGATTTGTAGAGCATACACTAAGGGAGGTATCTGCAGTTGGGCCTTATATCAGGATGTGGGTTGGTATGGCTTTCACTGAATACCAAAGAGGACTTTTCTTTTTTTTTTTTTTTGAGACAGAGTCTCACTCTGTCACCTAGGCTGGAGTGCAGTGGCACAATGTTGGCTCACTGCAACCTCTGCCTCCGGGTTTAAGCATTTCTCAGCCTCAGCCTCTGAGTAGCTGGGAATACAGGTGCCTGCCACCACACCTGGCTAACTTTTGTATTTTTAGTGTAGCCAGGGTTTCACCATTGTAGCAAGGCTGGTCTTGAACTCCTGACCTCATGATCCACCCTCCTTGGTCTCCCAAACTGCTGAGATTACAGATGTAAGCCACCATGCCCAG
This sequence comes from Sapajus apella, assembly GCF_009761245.1. Classification (NCBI taxonomy): domain Eukaryota; kingdom Metazoa; phylum Chordata; class Mammalia; order Primates; family Cebidae; genus Sapajus; species Sapajus apella. The sequence goes on from NW_022444243.1 coordinate 1,995, forward strand.
TTCCAAAGAGAATTTTTTTAAGTCACTGTGTGGGTTTCTATGGAGGCATAACTGGCCATGAACTGTGGTCCAGGAAGCTGAAACTGAGTCGTCGAACTGCTTCTGTAATCACAGTAAAGGCCAAGGCCTGCAGGCCTGCCTGCATGGCTATTAATTTGTATCTTCCTCCAGGACTCTGTGGCCAAAGGGCCTCTCTCAGATGGTTGCTGGGAGGAGTTTGGGTTGGTTGCAGAGTAAGATCATAATTCTCAGTGAGACCAAGTTGGATGGACCATTTTCTGGTTCTTTAGCCAAGAGTAGAGATCCCGTAATTTGCTACATTAATGAGAGCCTGCCTTCTGAAAAGAACACTCCTCAATTTTGGGCTTTAGCAGAGTTTCACAACTTCCTTCCTAGATCTCAAAGCTCTATTAAAGGCACTTATTTTTGAGATGGGGTCTTGCCACTTAAACCAGCTTGGTCTTGAAATTCTTTTCTGCAACAATTCTCCAACCTCAGTGTACCATGTAGCTGTCATTATAGGTGTGAGCCATGATGTCTGACTCTATTATGTAGACATTTTTGTCAGGAATGGCTAACAGATTTTCTTCCTCTGGGGGAATGAGAAAATAGAACACCTTTTTATTTTTTCCATCTTACTGATGTTACTATCCCTATACATTTCTACTTTCTGTTTCCTATTTTAAATTTGTCTGCAACATTAGATTCAGACATTTAGGACAATATGTTAGAATATACATGCTAATTGTGTGTTACAGAATCTTTGAGGTGCCAGTTTTTTTCCTGGAAACCTCTGTGATCAGTGGCACCATTGCCTGAGTTCTTATTCTGCATCCAGGGAGAATAAGGTATGCAGACAAGTGAAGGGTGAAGAAAACAAGGAGGATCTTTATTTGGTGTTAGAAGAGTTCAGAGGAGACCCACAGTAGGTAGCTCCTCTCTGTAGGCAGGTTATCCCATCAAGTGTTTAGCTCTCAGCAGAGAGGAGGCCCTGAAAATAGTGACTTCTCTCTGCAGGCAGGTCATTCTGAGGTCTCTGCAGGTCTCCAAAGCTGCCAGCAGAGAAGGTAGCTTGTCTTTGCGACTGATCATCACATTGTTTCTGTGTCCTCTGTCCTCTCTGTCTGAAGCTGGGGCTTTTCTGGGCCTCAGAAGGAAGTTAAGTGCATTACAGTTGGTCCATGGGTGGCTATTTGCAGGCCACAAGGAGGCACCAGAAGTCCCTGCTGTGGTCTGCGGGCCCCTAAAGGTGGCACTCTACAAGGGACTCACTCTTCTGCTAAGGAATCTGTCTGCCTCCTGCTGCCATTTATGGCCCCCGGGCTT
>NW_022444244.1:0-3320 GCF_009761245.1 Sapajus apella
TTAACATTCTGCCACAATTGCCTTATTTCTTTGTATGTACACACACATATGTGGATGTAATGTATTTTCTGAACCATTGGAAAATTTCTGACAGAAATCATGACACTTTATGCTGCATACATCAGCATTTCCTCAGAACAAGAGCATTCTCCTACATAGCTACAATACAGTTATCACACTCAGAAAATTTAACCTTGATAGAGGCTTAGTGTCTAATACATAATCCACATTCAGAGTTCCTAATGTCCCAATAATGTTCTGTATAGCTATTTTGGTTCCCGCCAACCCAGGGGTTATGCATTGTGGTTAGTTGTCATGTCTCTTAAGCTCTAATCTAGAACAATTGTTCAGCTTTTATTTCTTTTTGGTGAGACTGGCATTTCTGAAGAATTCAGGACTGTGACTATTGCTTAATTTAAAATGATTGTTTTCTTGTGATTAGGTTCCAGTTAAACATTTATGGCAGGAATACCATACAGATGACTTTTCCCTTCCCCTCCCCTCCCCACCCCACCCCGTTTCTTTTCTTCTCTCTCTCTCTCTCTCTCTCTCTTTTTTTTGAGACAGAATCTGTCATTGTCCAGGCTGGATTGCAGTGGTGCCATCTCAGCTCAGTGCAACCTCTGCTTCCTGGGTTCAAGTGATCTTCCCACCTCAGCCTCCCAAAGTGGAGCTAGAACTACAGGCATGCGTCACCATGCTCGGCTAGTTTGTTTTGTTTTTTTTTTTTTGTTTTTTTAGAGATGGGGTTTCACCGTGTTGGCCAGGCTGGTCTGGAACTCCTAGCCTCAAATGATCCACCTGTCTCAGCCTCCCAAAGTGCTGGGATTACAGGTGTGAGCCTGGATGACATCTTTCTTAGTGCATCACATCAGTGCATGATAATCAGTTTGTATCATCCTTGGTGATAGGAAATTTAGTCATTAGGTTATGGTTGTAGCTGTCAAATCTGTCCATTGCAAAAGGTTCATTTTCCCTTTTATATGTAAGTCATCTGCTGGCTGAATTTGAGATGTTGACAGTTCTGTTTTCCAGCAATCATTCACTCAGTGGCTGTAGTATCATTTGAGCCTTGCTTGAGCCAACTCTTAGATTGGTAGCTTAAAAACAGCGATTTTTCAGAGCTGGGCACGGTGGCTCATGCCTTTAATCCCAGCACTTTGGGAGGCCCAGGAGAGTGGATCACTTGAGCTCAGGAGTTCGAGGTCAGACCGGGCAATATGATGAAGCTATGTCTCTACTAAAAATACAGAAATTAGTCGGGCATGGTGGTACGTGCCTGTAATCCCAGCTATGCAGGAGGTTGAGGCAGGAGAACTGCTTGAATCCGGGAGGCAGAAAGGTTGCCCCACTGCACACCAGCCTTGTTGACAGAATGAGACTCAGTCTCAGAAAAAAATTTATGATTTTCTGTTTGCAAAATTTCTTCTTTAAGCCGTGCGTGGTGGCTCACGCCTGTAATCCTAGCACTTTGGGAGGCTGAGGTGGGTGGATCACCTGAGGTCAGGAGTTCAAGACCAGCCTGGCCATCATGGTGAAACCCCATCTTAAAAAAAAAAAAAAAAAAAATTTCTTCTTTATTTCTTTGTGGATATTATTTTATAAAGAAGAACTGTCCTTTCCCTATCTCTGTACTCCATTTGTTTTTATCAATATGGATTTTAAAAAATCATTATATTATTGATTTCTGTCATGATTTCCTTTAGTCCTCAAATTAACCCAAATTCAGTCAGTGGGAACCTCATCAAGCTATTTCTCTGACCCTTTGCCATATCCCCATCAGTTTTTTTTGTTTTTGTTTTTGCTTTTTGCACTTTAATAGTTTCTAGCACAGTAAGGTGTTTTATTGAGTACCTTTTACTTTACCTGCCTCAGTCCCAGAGTCAGCCATTATCCTAAACAGCTCCCTGGTTCCTTTTGGTGGGTGATGACATTGACAAACTGTGATCTGGGCACAAGATGACTTTATTGCCACATGAATACCTTTTGCTTGTAGGCCCTTTTAAGTGAACAGAGCTAGCAGTGAATATTTTTAAGAATATATGTGTGTATTTGTATACATATGAAGATTTGATACGGAGTTCTGTAATTCTAATTTAACAATATAGTTCTTTTTTCCTTCATTTCGTATTTGTGTCTCCTTCAGAGCCCTGGTTACCTATAACATCAATATATTTCAAAAGATTTACACATTTGCAGGATACTGTAATATGCAAAAGTAGTTCCTGAATCACTACATAAATACCACTCTGAACAGTAAATGTATTATGTAATGTTTATATTTTTTTGTAATTCTTTTTATCCTTAAGGTATTTTTGTAATTCTTTTTATCCTTAGGGTATTTTGCACTGACTGTTCAGTTAGTGAGTTCAAAAATTATTTGGATTAATTTGTCTTATTTTCTTCTGGGTGGTTTTATTATCTATTTACTATATAGTTTCATTTATTTATATTAGGATTGAATTTTAGGTTTTCTATCTCCCATTAATTGTCAAGGTGACTTACATATTAAGAATTAAACATTAATACAGTTCAAAACTCCAGTATATAAAACGATATACTCAGATGTCCCATCTCTTTCCTACCCCCTCTCTCCTGTTTCCACTCATCTCCTTAAGTTAATCTGTTTCATTTCTGGGTTATTCTTCCTGTATATCTTTTTGTAAAAATAAGCAAATGAATCATCTGTGTATATGTAATGTATATATGTATATTCTTATTCCCCCTTTTCCTAATATAAAACCTACTACCTTAGATGTATTCTTGAGCACATAGCTTGTTTTCCTTAACATATTCTCGGGATTTCAAAATCACTCCATCTAAGTTCATAAAGATTGTCCTTATTCCTTTTCTACGATGATACATAGTTCCATCTGTGAATATACTATACTTCATTCAGTCTTTTCTTTATAGCATGCAGGATGATTGTGGTATTTTCCTATTATAAATAATGCGACAAAGAACAACCTGCATATATGTTTTATTTTTTTCTTATTATTGGAATGTGTCCTCAGTAAGTGACTCACAGGAGGCAGCTGATATCACATTATATTAATAGCAATTAAAACTAGCACTCTATTTTCATTTTAGGAGACTTGAACACAGTGGCAGGGCTGGAAAAAGAACTGAGTAATGCCAAAAAGGAACTTGAACTCACGGCTAAAAAAGAGTAAGTCAGGCAAGTTTTCTAGTCAAGTCTTAATTTTAAAATCCCTATTATTTTTTCTTTCCAAATAGTTTCTGTTTAACAGTGTATAATTCTTTAAGTAGAATATCTGAGTCCAAATGCCAGGTATGAGTTGTTTCTTTTTGGGGAAAAA
>NW_022444245.1:0-321 GCF_009761245.1 Sapajus apella
ATCAGACTTCAGAAGGTGGGTAGTAAGAAACTTCTGTGAACTTAAAAGAACATGTTCTAGCCAAATGCAAAGAAACTAAGAACCTTGAGAAAAGATTTCACGAAATGCTAACGAGAATGGACAAAATAGAGAGGAATATGAGTGAATTGATGGAGCTGAAAAACGCAACACGAGAACTTCGTGAAGCATGCACAAGTATCAACAGCCGAATTGACCAAGCAGAAGAAAGGATATCAGAGGTCGAAGATCAACTCAATGAAATAAAACGGGAAAACAAGACTGGAGAAAAAAGGGTGAAAAGGAATGAACAAAGTCTCCAAG
>NW_022444245.1:421-3319 GCF_009761245.1 Sapajus apella
GTGGGACTATGTGAAAAGACCTAATCTACGTTTGATAGGCATACCTGAGTTCGACGAAGAGAATGAATCCAAGCTGGAAAATACTCTTCAGGATATTATCCAGGAAAACTTCCCCAACCTACCAAGGCAGGCAAACATTCAAGTCCAGGAAATACAGAGAACACCACAAAGATATTCGTCAAGAAGAGCAACCCCAAGGCACATAATCGTCAGATTCACCAGGGTTGAAATGAAGGAGAAAATACTAAGGGCAGCCAGAGAGAAAGGTCGGGTTACCCACAAAGGGAAGCCCATCAGACTCACAGCAGATCTCTCAGCAGAAACCCTACAAGCCAGAAGAGAGTGGGGGCCAATATTCAACATCCTTAAAGAAAAGAACTTTCAACCGAGAACCTCCTATCCAGTCAAACAAAGCTTCATAAGTGAAGGAAAAATAAAATCCTTTGGGAACATGCAAGTACTCAGAGATTTCGTCACCACCAGGCCAGCTCTACAAGAGCTCCTGAAAGAGGCTCTACACATACAAAGGAACAACAAGTACCAGCTCAACTAAAGGCCAAAACACCCAGCCAGCACCAAAATGGCAGTATCAAATTCGCACATAACAATATTAACCCTAAATGTAAATGGACTAAAAGCCCCAATCAAAAGACACAGGCTGGAAAATTGGATAAAAAGCCAAAACCCATCGGTGTGATGTATCCAGGAAACCCATCTCACATGCAACGATACACAAAGGCTCAAAATAAAGGGATGGAGGAAGATTTACCAAGCAAATGGAGAGCAAAACAAAGCAGGAGTTGCAATTCTCATCTCTGATACATTAGACTTTAAAGCAACAAAGATCATAAGAGAGAAAGAGGGACATTACATAATGGTAAAAGGATCAATGCAACAAGAAGAGCTAACGATCCTAAATATATACGCACCCAATACAGGAGCACCCAGATACATAAGGCAAGTTCTTAATGACTTACAAAGAGACTTAGACTCCCACACAATAATAGTGGGAGACTTTAACACCCCATTGTCAACATTAGACAGATCAACCAGACAGAAAATTAACAAGGATATCCAGGACTTGAATTCAGACCTGGACCAGGCAAACCTAATAGACATTTACAGAACTCTCCACCCCAAATCCACAGAATATACATTCTTCTCAGCACCACATCACACCTACTCTAAAACTGACCACAATAATTGGGAGTAAATCACTCCTCAGCAAATGCAAAACAACGGAAATCGTAACAGTCTCTCAGACCACAGTGCAATCAAGTTAGAACTCAGAATTCAAAAACTAACCCAGAACTGCACAGCTTCATGGAAACTGAACAACTTGCTCTTGAATGTTGACTGGATAAACAATAAAATGAAGACAGAAATAAACATGTTCTTCGAAACCAACGAGAATGAAGACACAACATACCAGAATCTCTGGGACACATTTAAAGCAGTCTCTAGAGGAAAATATACAGCAATAAGGGCCCACGTGAGAAGCAAGGAGAGATCAAAAAACGACACCCTATCGTCAAAACTGAAAGAGCTTGAGGAGCAAGATAAAAAAAACTCAAAGTCTAGCAGAAGACAAGAAATAGCTAAGATCAGAGCAGAACTGAAGGAGACAGAGACACAAAAAACCCTTCAAAAAATCAATAAATCCAGGAGCTGGTTTTTTGAAAAGATAAGCAAAATAGACAGACCACCAGCCAGATTAATAAAAAAAAAAAAAAAGAGAGAGAGAGAATAACCAAATTGATGCAATAAAAAACGATAAAGGGGTATCACCACAGATTCCACAGAAATTCAAACCATCATCAGAGATTATTACAAACAACCCTATGCACATAAACTAGTAAACCTGGAAGAAATGGATAAATTCCTGGACACATGCCTCCTCCCAAGCCTAAACCAGGAAGAAGCCGAAACCCTGAACAGGCCCATAACAAAATCTGAAGTTGAGGCAGCAATTAAGAGCTTACCACCCAAAAAAAGCCCAGGTCCAGATGGGTTCACAGCTGAATTCTACCAGACATACAAAGAGGAGCTGGTACCATTCCTTCTGAAACTATTCCAAACAATACAAAAAGAGGGAATTCTTCCCAAATCATTTTATGACACCAACATCATCCTGATTCCAAAACCCCCCAGAGACTCAACAAGAAAAGAAAACTTCAGGCCAATATCCATGATGAACATAGATGCAAAAATCTTCAATAAAATACTGACAAGCCGATTGCAACAGCACATCAAAAAGCTTATCCACCATGATCAAGTAGGCTTCATCCCGGGCATGCAAGGCTGGTTCAACATACGCAAGCCTATAAACGTAATTCACCACATAAACAGAACCAAAGACAAAAAACGCATGATTATCTCAATTGATGCAGAGAAGGCCTTTGACAAAATTCAACAGCCCTTTATGCTAAAAACCCTCAATAAGCTAGGTATTGATGGAACGTATCTCAAAATAATAAAAGCTATTTATGACAAACCAACAGCCAATATCATACTGAATGGGCAAAAACTGGAAGCATTCCCCTTGAAATGTGGCACCAGACAAGGATGCCCTCTCTCACCACTGCTATTCAATATAGTATTAGAAGTTCTAGCCAGAGCAATCAGGCAAGAAAAAGAAATAAAGGGCATTCAAATAGGAAAGGAGGAAGTCAAATTGTCTCTATTTGCAGACGACAGACATGATTGTATATCTAGAAGGCCCCATCGTCTCAGCCCCAAACCTCCTGAAACTGATGAGCAACTTCAGCAAAGTCTCAGGATACAAAATCAATGTGCAAAAATCACATGCATTCCTATACACCAATAACAGGCTTAAAGAGAGCCAAATCAAGAACAAACTTCCATTCACAATTGCCACAAAGAGAATAAAATACCTAG
>NW_022444246.1:0-3319 GCF_009761245.1 Sapajus apella
TGGACAAAATAGAAAGGAATATAAGTGAATTTATGGAGCTGAAAAACACAACACGAGAACTTCGTGAAGCATGCACAAGTATCAACAGCTGAATGGACCAAGCAGAAGAAAGGATATCAGAGGTCGAAGATCAACTCAATGAAATAAAACGTGAAGGCAAGACTGGAGAAAAAAGGGTAAAAAGGAATGAACAAAGTCTCCAAGAAATGTGGGACTATGTGAAAAGACCTAATCTACGTTAGATAGGCGTACCAGAATGCGACGAAGAGAATGAATCCAAGCTGGAAAATACTCTTCGGGATATTATCCAGGAAAACTTCCCCAACCTAGCAAGGCAGGCAAACATTCAAGTCCAGGAAATACAGAGAACACCACAAAGATATTCATCAAGAAGAGCAACCCCAAGGCACATAATTGTCAGATTCACCAGGGTTGAAATGAAGGAGAAAATACTAAGGGCAGCCAGAGAGAAAGGTCGGGTTACCCATAAAGGGAAGCCCATCAGACTCACAGCAGATCTCTCAGCAGAAACCCTACAAGCCAGAAGACAATGGGGGCCCATATTCAACATCCTTAAAGAAAAGAACTTTCAACCCAGAATCTCCTATCCAGCCAAACTAAGCTTCATAAGTGAAGGAAAAATAAAATCCTTTGGGAACATGCAAGTACTCAGAGATTTCATCACCACCAGGCCAGCTCTACAAGAGCTCCTGAAAGAGGCTCTACACATAAAGGAACAACAAGTACCAGCTCAACTAAAGGGCAAAACAGCCAGCTAGCACCAAAATGGCAGTATCAAATTCACACATAACAATATTAACCCTAAATGTAAATGGACTAAATGCCCCAATCAAAAGACACAGACTGGCAAATTGGATAAAAAGCCAAAACTCATCGGTGTGCTGTATCCGGGAAACCCATCTCACATGCAAGGATACACAAAGGCTCAAAATAAAGGGATGGAGGAAGATTTACCAAGCAAATGGAGAGCAAAAAAAAAAGCAGGAGTTGCAATTCTCATCTCTGATAAATTAGACTTTAAAGCAACAAAGTTCATAAGAGACAAAGAGGGACATTACATAATGGTAAAATGATCAATGCAACAAGAAGAGCTAAAGATCCTAAATATATATGCCCCCAATACAGGGGCACCCAGATACATAAGGCAAGTTCTTAATGACTTACAAAGGGACTTAGACTCCCACACAATAATAGTGGGAGACTTTAACACCCCATTGTCAACATTAGACAGATCAACCAGACAGAAAATTAACAAGGATATCCAGGACTTGAATTCAGACCTGGACCAAGCAAACCTTATAGACATTTACAGAACTCTCCACCCCAAAGCCACAGAATATACATCCTTCTCAGCACCACATTACACCTACTCTAAAATTGACCACATAATTGGGAGTAAATCACTCCTCAGCAAATGCAAAAGAATGGAAATCATAACAAACAGTCTCACAGACCACAGTGCAATCAAGTTAGAACTCAGAATTCAAAAACTAACTCAGAACCGCACAGCTTCATGGAAACTGAACAACTTGCTGTTGAATGTTGACTGGATAAACAATGAAATGAAGGCAGAAATAAAGATGTTCTTCGAAACCAATGAGAATGAAGACACAACATACCAGAATCTCTGGGACACATATAAAGCAGTCTCTAGAGGAAAATATATAGCAGTAAGTGCCCACATGAGAAGCAAGGAGAGATCAAAAATTGACACCCTATCATCAAAACTGAAAGAGTTAGAGGAGCAAGATCAAAAAAACTCAAAGTCTAGCAGAAGACAAGAAATAGCTAAGATCAGAGCCGAACTGAAGGAGATGGAGACACAAAAAACCCTTCAAAAAATCAATAAATCCAGGAGCTGGTTTTTTGAAAAGATCAACAAAATAGACAGACCACTAGCCAGATTAATAAAAAAGAAAAGAGACAATAACCAAATTGATGCAATAAAAAACGATAAAAGGGTTATCACCACAGATTCCACAGAAATTCAAACCATCATCAGAGATTATTACAAACAACTCTCTGCACACAAACTAATGAACCAGGAAGAAATGGATAAATTCCTGGACACTTGCCTCCTGCCAAGCCTAAACCAGGAAGAAGCCGAAACCCTGAACAGACACATAACAAGGTCTGAAGTTGAGGCAGCAATTAAGAGTTTACCACCCAAAAAAAGCCCAGGTCCAGATGGGTTCACAGCTGAATTCTACCAGACATACAAAGAGGAGCTGGTACCATTTCTTCTGAAACTATTCCAAACAATACAAAAAGAGGGAATTCTTCCCAAATCATTTTATGAGACCAACATCATCCTGATTCCAAAACCCGGCAGAGACTCAACAAGAAAAGAAAACTACAGGCCAATATCCATGATGAACATAGATGCAAAAATCTTCAATAAAATACTGACAAGCCGATTGCAACAGCACATCAAAAAGCTTATCCACCATGATCAAGTAGGCTTCATCCCTGGGATGCAAGGCTAGTTCAACATACGCAAGTTTATAACCTTAATTCACCACATAAACAGAACCAAAGACAAAAACCACATGCTTATCTCAATTGATGCAGAGAAGATCTTTGACAAAATTGAAAGCCCTTTATGCTAAAAACACTCAATAAGCTAGGTATCAAAGGAACGTATCTCAAAATAATAAAAGCTATTTATGACAAACCAACAGCCAATATCATACTGAATGGGCAAAAACTGGAAGCATTGCCCTTGAAATATGGCACCAGACAAGGATGCCCACTCTCACCACTGCTATTCAATATAGTATTAGAAGTTCTAGACAGAGCAATCAGGCAAGAAAAAGAAATAAAAGGCATTCAAATAGGAAAGGAGGAAGTCAAATTGTCTCTATTTGCAGACGACATGATTGTATATCTGCAAGACCCCATTGTCTCAGCCCCAAATCTCTTGAAACTGATAAGCAAGTTCAGCAAAGTCTCAGGATACAAAATCAATGTGCAAAAATCACATGCATTCCTATACACCAATAACAGACTTAAAGAGAGCCAAATCAAGAACAAACTTCCATTCACAATTACCACAAAGAGAATAAAATACCTAGGAATACAACTAACAAGGAATGTAAAGGACCTCTTCAAGGACAACTACAAGCCACTGCTCAACGAAATAAGAGAGGACACAAACAGATGGAGAAACATTCCATGTTCATGGTTACGAAGAATCAATATCATAAAAATGGCCATAGAGCCCAAAGTAATTTTCAGATTCAATGGTATCCCCATCAAGCTACCAATGACCTTCTTCGCAGAACTGGAAAAAACCACC
>NW_022444247.1:0-3319 GCF_009761245.1 Sapajus apella
CGCAGCTTTTAGAAGAAACGTGTTTCTAACTCGCTGAATCTAAGCATAGATGCAACTTCCTAAGGTGAATAAACACATAGCAGAGCAGGTTGAAAGAGACGTTTCTGCCGTTGTTTAGACGCGATCTTACCGCTAATTCTTATGAGCCTGTATATGATTGGAAATATCTATTTCCAGATTTTGCAAAGAAAGGTTTTCTGAACAGCTACAATCACACTTCTGTTTAACTCTGTAAGGTGAATACACACCTTAACAATCATTCTGCTACATAGCTCCGTTTTAGTTTTACAGCCAGATATTTCTCTTTACGCCCTATACTCCCATTCTCTCAGGAATATCCAAACGCAGCTTTTAGAAGAAACCTGTTTATTACTCGCTGAATCTAAACATACATGCAACTTCCTAAGGTGATCGAAAAGACAGCAGAAGAATTTGAAAAAGACGTTTTTCCTGTGGTTTACATGCGATCTTACCGCTAATTCTTATGAGCCTGTATATGGCTGGAAATATCTCTTTCCAGATTCTCCAAAGAAAGGGTTTCTGAAATGCCACGTTCACATATCTGTTTAACTCTGTAAGTTGAATATACGCCTTGACAATCATTCTGCTACATATCTTCGTTTTTGTTTTAGAGCCAGATATTTCTCATTACACACTATACTCCCATTGACTCAGGAATATCGAAACGCAGCTTTCAGAAGAAACGTGTTTCTAACTCGCTGAATCTAAACATAGATGCAACTTCCTAAGGTGAAAGAACACCCAGCAGAGCAGTTTGAAAGGGACGTTTCTCCCGTGGTTTAGACGCGATCTTACTTCTAATTCTTAGGAGCTTTCATGTGGCTGGAAATATCTGTTTCCAGATTCTCCAAAGAAAAGGTTTCTGAACTGCTACATTCACACATCTGTTTACAACTGTCAGTTGAAAATACACCTTGACAATCATGCTGCTAGATAGCTCCGTTTTTGTTTTGGAGCCAGGTATTTCTCATTAAACCCTATACTGCCATTCACTGAGGAATATCCAAATGCAGCTTTTACAAGCAACGTGTCTCTAACTCGCTGATTCGAAACATGGATGCAACTTCCTAAGGTGAACGAACACACAAGCAGAGCAGCTTGAAAGAGACGTTTCTCCTGTGGTTTAGACGTGATGTTACCGATAATTCTTATGTGCCTCTATATGGCTGGAAATATCTCTTTGTAGATTCTCAAAAGAAAATGTTTCGGAACTGCTACATTCACACATCTCTTCAACTCTACAAGGTGAATATACACCTTCAAAATAATTCTGCTAGGTAGCTCCCTTTTTGTTTTGGAGCCAGATATTTCTCATTACACCGTATACTACCATTCACTCAGGAATATCGAAACGCAGCTTTTAGAAGAAAAGTGTTTCTATCTCGCTGCATCTAAACACAGATGCAACTTCCTAACTTGAATGAACACACAGCAGAGCAGTTTGAAAGAGATATTTCTCCTGTGGTTTAGACGCGATCTTACCGCTAATCCTTATGTGCCTGTATATGGCTGGAAATATCTCTTTGCAGATTCTCTAAAGAAAGGTTTTCTGAACTGCTACATTCACATATCTGTTTAACTCTGTAAGGTGAATACACACCTTGAGAATCATTCAGCTACATAGCTCCGTTTTTGTTTTAGAGCCAGATATTTCTCATTACACCGTATATTTCCATTCACTCAGGGTTCCCGAAACGCAGCTTTTAGAAGAAACGTGTTTCTAACTCGTTGAATCGAAACATATATGCAAATTTATAAGGTGAACAAACAGACAGAAGAGCAGATTGAAAGAGACCTTTCTCCTGTGATTTAGTAGCGATCTTAAATCTAATTAGTGTGAGCCTGTGTGTGGCTGGAAATATCTCTTTCCAGATTCTCGAAAGATAGTGTCTCTGAACTGCTACATGAACACATCAGTTTAATTCTGTAGGTTGAATATACACCTTGAGACTCATTCTCCTACATAGCTCTGTTTTTGTTTTTGAGCCAGATATTTCTCATTACACCCTATGCTCCAATTCACTCAGGAATATCCAAACGCAGCTTTTAGAAGAAACCTGATTCTAAGTCTCGGAGTCAAAGTATAGATGCAACTTCCTAAGGTGAAGGAACACCCAGCAGAGCAGTTTGAAAGAGCCGTTTCTCCAGTGGTTTAGACGTGATCTTACCGCTAATTCTTATGTTCCTGTATATGGCTCGAAATATCTCTTTCTAGATTATGCAAAGAAAGGTTTTCTGAACTGCTCCATTCACATATCTGTTTAACTCTGTAAGTTGAATATACACCTTGACAATCATTCTGTTGGACAACTCCGTTTTTGTTTTAGTGCCAAATATTTCTCATTACACCCTATACTCCCATTCACTCAGGAATATCCAAACGAAGATTTTAGAAGAAACGTGTTTCTATCTCGTTGAATCTAAACATAGATGCAACTTCCTAACTTCAACGAACACACAGCAGAGCAGTTTGAAATAGACGTTTCTTTGTAGTTTAGTCGCGATCTTACCGCTAATCCTTATCAGCCTGTATATGGCTGTAAATATCTCTTTCCAGATTGTCCAAAGAAAGGGTTTCTGAACTTCTACATTCACTCATCTGTTTAACTCTGTAAGTTGAATACACACTTTGACAATTATTGGGCGAGATCGCTCAGTTTTCGTTTTAGAGCCAGGTATTTCTCCTTACACACTATACTCCCATTCACTCAGGAATATCCAAACGCAACTTTTAGAAGAAACGTGTTTCTAACTCGATAAACCTAAACATAGATGCAACTAGGAAAGGTGAACGAACACACAGCAGAGCACTTTGAAAGAGATGTTTCTTCTGTGGTTCAGACGTGAGATTACCGCTAATTCTTAAGTGCCTGTATATGGCTGGAAATAGCTCTTTCTATGTTCTCCAAAGAAATGCTTTCTGCACTGCTACATTCTCACCTCTCTTTACCTCTGTAAGGTGAATATACACCTTGACAATCATTCTGCTGGATAGCTCCGTTTTTGTGTTAGAGCCAAATATTTCTCATTACACCCTATACTCCCATTCACTCAGGAATATCCATACGCAGATTTTAGAAGAAACCTTTTTCTTACTCACTGAATCTCAACACAGATGCAACTTCCTATCGTGAAGGAACACACAGCAGAGCAGTTTGAAAGAGACGTTTCTTCAGAGGTTTAGACGTGAGCTTACCGCTAATTTTCCTGTGCCTGTATATGGCTGGAAATATCTCTTTCTAGATTCTCCAAAGAAAGACTTTCTGAACTGCTACATTCACACATCTCTTTAACTCTG
>NW_022444248.1:0-3318 GCF_009761245.1 Sapajus apella
TGGGCAAGAAGAAAAACTGAGGGGAGCCACCCCACGAGACACCTAAGAACTCAGTCTGCCTAAGACTCCCTGAGGGCAGGGACCACATCTGCCCTGTTCTCTTTCATATCCATGGTACTGAGTGCAGCACCCTGCACAGAGCAACACCTAGAAAGTATTTATGGGATGAATGAATGAACGCCTAGCGGCCCCTCACCTGAAGACCCTCCCATCCACAGCTGAGGAAACTCCAATCAGAACGCTCTTTAGAAGGCTGCTCATGAGGGACCCTCACCCCTCAGGCTGAGTGAGGTGTCTGTTCTTCCTCCAGGGCCACCCCAGCAGCCCCAACATGTCTATCATTTGTCACTATCAAAATATTACATTCAAGGACAAAACCCCGTCTCTACAAAAACTACAAGAACTAGCCTGGCATGGTGGCGCCCACCTGTAATCCCACCCAGCTACTTGGGAGGCTAAGGCAAGACAATCACTTGAACCCAAGAGGCGGAGGTTGCAGTGAGCTGAGATCGTGCCACTGCACTCCAGCCTGAGCAACAGAGACTGTCTCAAAACAACAACAACAACAACAATTCTTATGTTCATTCACAAATCCATTCTTTCCACAGAATTAACCAAACACATGCCACGTGCCAGCAGTATCCTTCTTTAAAAAATACATAATACAGTTGGGCGTGGTGGCTCATGCCTGTAATCCCAGCACTTTGGGAGGCCGAGGCAGGCACACCTGAGGCCAGGAATGCAAGACCAGTCTGACCAACACAGCAAAACTCTGTTTCTACTAAAAATATAAAAATTAGCCATGTGCAGTGGTGCGCACCTACAGTCTCAGCTCCTCGGGAGGCTGAGGCATCCAACTGTCTTGAACCCAGGAGGTAGAGGTTGCAGTGAGCCGAGATTACACTACTGCACTCTGGCCTGGGTGACAGAGGGCGACTCTGCTTCAAAATACTAATAATGATATTAATAATAGTACATTTACATGACCCAACTTTCAAAATTAGATAAGAAGGTATGAAACGAAATGCCCCCCGCCCCCGCTGCCCCGCACTGGCAGCCGTCGTTATTAGATTTTGAACAAAACAGCAGGTTCAACTCACCCTGATTGTCTAGCCCCAACCGGGTTACAAAATTGTTGCATTTTCCCCAACTCCCACATCGGATGTTCATGACTAGGAATGAATGTGGTCTCCTCCTGTACTCACATGTCATAATTCATGCCATTTTCTGAACGGTGGACTCAAGTCACCTGAATTCGCAGCGGGCAAGTGGGCGTCCGTCCGAGGCCGACCCGCTCGCCTTCACAGCACCTCCAATGCCGCCCGACAGCCTCCGATCCCGAGCCCACCTGCGTCCCTGCTGTTCCAGGAGCTGACCAGATGGAGCCACTAATTTGGGCCGCGTCTTAAGTAGGCACACCTTTCTGCAGTCCGCCTTCTCCCTTCTTCCCAGCGGGAGCTGCTGAGAAGAGGAGGAGTGGCTGCTTCGCAATTTTCTGACAAATGAATGAAGTTGAAACATCTGGTGGAGATCTCGTGTGATCTTCATGAGTGACAACTGTCTTTTATCGAGAGGGGAGGAAACCATCGATGACGCAAAAAGAAAGTAGCTCTCCTGGAAATAGGCGAAATGGGAAATCTAGTGACGGCGAAAATATGCAGCTGTCAGCTTATCTCACCACGTGAGCTAATCCATCAGCCCTTCCTGATACCGTGTTCTTTTTCCTTGTGTTGAGGGCGACTATGACAATGGCCCACTAGATGGCGCTCGTTGTCCGTTTATCTGCCACTGTGCGGCTCTGTCACCAGGTTGAGCGCAAGTTTAAGATTTGGAAGCTAGAGGGCAAGATTTCCTTAGAAATGTCCTGGAAAGAGTGTAAATAAAAGGGTTCCAACCTTTTCAAAAAGAAGGAAAAAACTTTTTGGTGTTTCGATGTAGGACTATCTCAACAAAGAGAAAATAAACTATCCGCTTGGATGGTCACTTGAATAGAGGATGGTTATACACAGAGTTATTGTTAAATTTTTACCTTTTGGTTGGTTTGCATCTTTTTTCCATATTGTTAATTTTGTACCAAAATGTTAAATATTTGTATTATTTGAATTTTGCTCTCGTATGGCAAACTAATTAGTGGGTTTTTAAAAAAATCTATGATTTCCAATAAACAACTGAAAAATTTAAAAAATAATAAATAATTAAAAAAATTTTAAAAAAGAAATGACATCAATTTAAGAGCGGGGAGAGAAAAACGCTTTAAAAAATCCCTCTGAGGAGAACACGTCTATGAAGGTCCCAGACTTCAAGTTGCAAGTCTTAGCTTGCAGCAAGGAAATAAGAACTGCGAGGGAGTTTTGCCACCAAATGTGGGTACACACAGTCCCCTCAGTACAGGGAAAAAGGAAAAGGTGAAGGTGGGCACGAGGGACCCAGGGAAGGCTGCCTCGTGCAAACCCCTCTGCAATCCTCAGCCAGCCCTGCTGCTGCCTGGAAAACACGGCTCAGCTCTGCGGCCTGAGGATGCCGGCTGTGGGGCATTTCCGGTGGAGGCACAGAAGAGACACTGCTCCTGGGAGTCTGGGAAGATCCCCTCTGTCATCTGGAAGTCATAAAAGCCACTTTCGGAAACAGCAATGTCACTTTCGGGGAACGGTTTCAAGTCATGTTTCAAGGACCTTCCTTGGGTTTGAACTCAGAGGGCGAGAGTGGGCCCAGGGAATGGTGATGACACATGGAGGTGTGCTGGCAGCCGAGCCCGCCGTCCCGGCACCCTCAGCCCCGCTGCTGGGCCCTGCCAGGCCTTTTTCCCAGCTCCCTGGTCCCTGCACCCCCTCTCCCTCCTGCTCTTACCTGCTCTGTGGCTCGCACCAGGACAGCCCATCACTTCATTTCTGTAGCATTTTCCTCTAAGATTAAATGATTCGTGTGCAGGGTGTACATATTGCGTGGGGGTGTTTAGATTGTGGGGGGTGTATACAGTGTGAGGGAGTGTGCATGTTGTGTGTGGGATGTATACATTGTGTGAGGGTGTAATATTGCGTGTGAGGTGTTATATTGTGGGAGGATGTATATATTGTGGGAGGATGTATATATTGTGTGGGGCGGAGTACACATTGTGTGGGATGTGTATATTGTGTGGGATGTATGCATTGTGGGGGAGTGTATACATTGTGTGGAGGAGTGTATATTGTGTGGAGGGGGGTGTATATATTGTGTGGAGGAGGATGTGTACATTGTGTGGGATGTATATACTGTGTGGAGGGAGATGTGTATGTTATTTGGATGGTATATATTGTGGGGAAGTGTATATATTGTGGAGGA
>NW_022444249.1:0-330 GCF_009761245.1 Sapajus apella
GGTGGATCACGAGGTCAAGAGATGGAGGCCATCCTGGCCAACATGGTGAAATCCTGTCTCTACTAAAAATACAAAAAATTAGCTGGTCATGGTGGCGAGTGACTGTAATCCCAGCTACTCAGGAGGTTGAGGAAGGAGAATTGCCTGAACCCAGGAGGCGGAGGTTGCGGTGGGCCGAGATCGCACCATTGTACTCCAGCCTGGGTAACAAGAGCGAAACTCCGTCTCAAAAAAAATAAATAAATAAAATAAAATAATAATAATAATAATAATAATAAGGGGACAGGCCGGGCGCGGTGGCTCAAGCCTGTAATCCCAGCACTTTGGGAG
>NW_022444249.1:430-3318 GCF_009761245.1 Sapajus apella
ATTGCACTCCAGCCTGGGTAACAAGAGTGAAACTCCATCTCAAAAGATAATAATAATAATAATAATAATAATAATAATAATGGGACAGTCGAGGGTTCATGGGTGGGAACCTTCTCTGCAGCTCTTTCATGACAGCCCCTCCCTTTCTCCTCACTGACCAGCTGCAAAATCCAAGTTATGTGTGGACATTATCACCTTCAGTGGTTGCTTGTCCCAGCATGGAAACCCTCAGTTCCCTGCAGTGGGAACTTTACTGGGGGGGAGGGAAGATGATTTCTTTAAAAGGTATTAGAAAGTGAGCAACTCAATAAACCCTCTGTACTTTTATTATTCTCATTGTTTTGATAATTTTGTTTTAAATATTTATACTTTGCTCTATAATTCATAAGGAACTTTCAAAAATATTCTTACTTAATCCTAAGGACAATCACATGTGCTGGGTAGGGAGGTATTATTTTCAATGAGTGGATGGAGAAATGGAGTTTAAAGGGGTTGTCTCACTGGCCTATTTCCATGTACCTAACAGTAAGGGAGAAAGTAGAACTCAAACCTAGACAATACAACGTGATTGTTGTGTGCATAGGTTTGGAAGCCAGGCTGCTTAAGTTCAGATCTCAAGTCTGCCATCTGCTGTGTGAATCAACCTTTAGTTTTATTTTCTGTAGAGATTGAAGTCTCACTACATTGTCCAGGCTGGTCTCAAACTCCTGGACTCAAGTGATCCTACTGCCTCAGCCTCCCAAAATGTTGGGATTACAGTTGTGAGTCACTGTGTCCACCATACAATTATTTAAAGAAAACAAAAACCAAAAAACAGCTCCTTGGCACCTGTCTTGAGTGTAGCAGTGACGAGTATTGTCTTCAGCTGTGAGGTCAGCCCAGGTCACAGGTGGATACAAGGTCAGAAAGGGGCAGAAACACACAGGGTTACCTTTGAGAGCTGATGCCACCCCATGCTCTCCTCACCAAATGCCAGAGACACCCACCGGCTGGCTCCTTACTCCCTCAGTTCTCTACTTAGAAATCACCACATGGGGCTCAACGTGGTGGCACATGCCTGACATCCTAGCACTTTGGGAGGCCGCGGTGGAGGGTGGTGAATCACCTGAGGTCAGGAGTTCAAGACAAGATTGGCCAACATGGTGAAACCCTGCATCTACTAAAAATACAAATATCAGCTGGGTGTGCGGATGCATGCCTGTAATTCCAGCTACTCAAGAGGCTGAGGGGGAGAATCGCTTGAACGCGGTTGCAGGCAGCCGAGATGGTGCCACTGCACTCCAGCCTGGGTGACAGAGTGAGACTCAGTTCCCTGGCTCACTGCAGCCTCAACCTTCCTGGGCTGTCACAGGTGATCCTCCCATCTCAGCCTCCCAAGTAGCTGAGATTACAGGAATTGCTTGACTCTGGGATGTTGAAACTGAAGTGAGCCGTGACCGCACCTTTGCCCTCCAGGCTGGGTGACAGAAAAAGGCCCTGTTTTAGAAAGTGAGGAAGACAGGCTAACGGAGAAACTTTGTTGAAATTAACTACAATTAATTTTGACCTTAATTAAGTTTAACATTTTTTACTCCCGCCAGTTTGTTTATTATTAGTGCTGTTGTTTGCTATTAGTTTCTTTATGTTATTGGTTATTATTATTGTAATGGTTTTTGTTGTTTAGTTATTTACCTTGAAATGGAGTCTTGCACTATCACCCAGACTGCAGTGCAGTGGTGCAACATAAAAGCTCTTTCTAGTGTGAGGCTACTATAAATCCATCTGCACGGAATGAAGTTGCATGAAGCTTCATGGTCTCTTGTCTAGAGATTCCATAAGAATATTCTTCTGGCTGGGCGCAGTGGCTTACGCCTATAATCCAAGCACTTTGGAGGCCAAGGCGGGTGGATCTCCTGAGGTCGGGAGTTCAAGACCAGCCTGACCGACATGGTGAAACCTCGTCTTAAAAAAATATATATATATTCTTCTAAGGGAGATCTAGTGGATTGCTAGGTTTCTGCTTTAATGACACTGTCTGATTCTTTTTGCCTCCTACACTTCCTGAAATGTATTTTACAATATACGTTTTAGCATTTTAATATTAATTTTGAACAAGTTCATAAAGTAATACAGTATAGTAGTAATCTTTCTCAAACAGTCCAAAAATTGAAGAGGAGGAAATACTCCCAAACTGATTTTATGAGGCCAGTATTACTCTGATATGGAAGCCAGAAAAGACACTTTACATGAAAAAAAATTATAGGTCAATAACCTTCAGGAGCATACATGTAAAAATGTTCAACAAAAAATTAACAAGCAGAATTTAGGAGCACACTGAGAGAATCATTCATTGATTATGAGAGATTTATCCCTAGGATGCAAGGATGGCTGAATACCTGCATCCTAGGGGTACACCACATTAACAGAATGTAAAACAAAACCAAATGCAAAACAAAACCAATAGATGCAGAAAAAATATTTGACAAAATTAAATATCCTTATAATTTGTTGAATTACAAAACAGTTCATTTCAACACAATAAAGATTATATATGACATGCCCACAGCTAACATCATAGTTAATGGTGAAAATGTCAAATGTTTATATCTAAGGTCAGGAACAAGACATAGAGGTCTGCTCTGATCTCTTCTATTTCAACTGAGCACTAAAAAGCCTAGCTAGAGAAATTAGGAGAGAGAAAGAAATAAAAGACACCCGGTTAGGAAAAATAGAGTAAAATTGTCCTTGTTTACAGCAGACATGGCAATATATGTAGAAAAACCTAAGTGCCACCAAAAAAATACAAAACCGACAGGAAAATCAGTAGCTTTTCAACATATTTTCAGTAAACTATCTGAAAACAAATCAATAAAACAATTTTATATACAATAGTTATTTTTTTTTTTTTT
>NW_022444250.1:0-3317 GCF_009761245.1 Sapajus apella
TCAAGGCAAACAACCAAACAAGGCAACACTTCCTTATAAGAGAGAGGGGATCTTATAATCCTCTCTTCAACTGCTGTTCCATCCTGCTCCGTCTTTTTACTTCCAAACCTCTTGAAAGAGTTGTGCATGTACACACTGAAGAGGAGTCTGGCATTCGAACTCTCTTGGCTTGCAGGTCTCAGGTCTTGGAAGGGAAGAGCTGGAGAATTCGTCCACTGGCAGGTGAATAAGGTACCAGTGTTGATGTTACCTGTATGGATACTCAGCCTTTGTGAAGAAATTGCCTGACTGTGGGGTCCTCATGCCCAGGAGGCTGGATTTTGAGCAATGTATTCATTTTCTAGGGCTGGTGTCACAAATTACCACAAAATTGTTGGCTTAAAGCAACAGAAGTTAACAACAAAGAAAACAAACAACCTAATTCAAAAATGGGCAAAAGAACTTGAATAGACATTTCTCCAGGAAGATAGACAAATGGCCAATAAGTGCATGAAAATAGGCTCAATATCAACAGTCATCAGGGAAATGAAAATCAAAAGCACAATGAGATACCACCTCCCACCTCCTAGGATGGCCATAAAAACAAAAACAATGCAAAACAAAAAATTGAGAAATAACAGGCAAGATTGTGCAGAAACTGGATCTCTTGCAGATTGCTAGTGGGAATGCAAAATGGTGTTGCTGCTTGGAAAACAGTTTGGCATTTCTTCAAAACGTTAAACATGCAATTACCATAAGATCCAGCAATTCAGCCGGGCACAGTGGCTCATGCCTGTTATCCCAGCACTTTGGGAGGCCAAGGTGGGAGGATCACAAGGTCAAGAAATCGAGACCATCCTGGCCAACATGGTGAAGCCCTGTCTCTACTAAAAATACAAAAATTAGCTAGGCATGATGGCACGCACCTGTAGTCCCAGCTACTTGGGAGGCTGAGGCAGGAAAATTGCTTGAACTCGGGAGGTGGAGGTTGCAGTGAGCCGAGATTGCACCACTGCACTCCAGCCTGGTGACAGAGTGAGACTCCATCTCAAAAAAAAAAAAAAAGATCCAGCAATTCTACTCCTAGGTATATAGGCAAAGGAACTGAAGGTTGGGACTGAAACAGATATCTGTAAACCAATGTTTATAGCAGCACTATTCACAGTAGCCAAAAGGTAGAAACAATCCAAGTGCCCATCACTAGATAAATGGATAACCCACATGTGATATATACATACAGTGGAATACTATTGACCCATAAAAAGGAATGGAATTCTAACATATGTTACAACATGGATGGATCTTGAAAACATCATGCTTAGTGAAATAAACCAGACACAGAAGAACAAATATTGTATGATTCCACTTACATGAAGTAGCTAGAATAGTCAAATTCATAGAGACACAGAACAGAATAAAGTTTCCCAGGAGACAGGGAGATGGGAGAAGGGAGAGTATTATTTAATGGCTAGAATTTCTATTGGGGATGATAAGAAAGATAATAGTGGCAGGGCCCGGTGGCTCACATCTATAATTCCAGCAATCTGGGAGGTTGAGGTGGGTAAATCATTTGCGGGCAGGAGTTCAAGACCTTCTTGGAAAACATAGCAAAACCCTGTCTCCACTAAAAATACAAAAATTAGCTGGGCGTGGTGGCATGTGCCTGTAATCCCAGCTTCTCTGGAGGCTGAGATATGAGAATCTTGAACCCAGGAGTCAGAGGTTGCAGTGAGCCGAGATGGCACCACTGTGCTCCCGCTTGAGTGACAGAGCAAGACTGTCTGAAAATAATAATAATAATGCAATAAAAATAATAAAGAAAAAGATAACTGTGATGGGTACATAGCCTTGTTAATGTAATTAATGTTACTGAATTTTGCACTTACAAATGGCTAATATTATGTTATGTATTTTTCACGGATAAAAAAGTTAAAAGAAAACAAAACAAACATAAATGTATCCTCTCACAGCTCTGGAAGCCAGAAGTCTGAAATGGCAGCATTGGCTGGGCAGTGCTCCACTGAAGGCTGTGGGGGAGAATCCTTCCATAACTCTTCTGGTCTTCTGTGGCTCCAGGCATTCTTCGGCTGGCAGCTCCATCATTCCAGCCTCTGTCTCTGCCTTCACATGGCCACCTTCTGTGTCTGTCTTCTCCTCTGTGTGTCTCTCATAAGGACATTTGCCATTAGAAATATTTTTGGTTTCCCAAAAAAGGCCACATTCACAGGTTTTGAGGATTAGTATGTGGATATATTTTGGAAGGGTCATCATTCAATCTATTGCAGTCCCCTCTCCACACACACACCTCCTAGGTGACTGGACAGGATGTGAGCCTCTAAGCTCAGGGCAGCTCATCCACAGCCTGGCCAGCCTCCTGAGATGTGCTGTAGACTCAGCATAGGAGCTGGGTTGATCAGGGTCATCCTTTCTGGAACAGAAACTGGGAAACATGGAGAGCCTGAGCCAATCTGGACCAGAGCCAGAAGGTGAAAGGTGCTTTCAATGTGTGTCCAGTGCCAGCAGAACTTGTGAGGGAGCAGGTGCTAGATGTAAATAGAAGAAACCATGAACAGAGAAGAGAGTGAGGAGACACACAGCAAGGAAAGAGATGTCATGAGGGAGATCTTGAAGCCCACCAGAGAGACAGGCTGTTGCTCCCAGGGAAAGCTTTGTTACTGGCAGCCTGTCAGTTATATGGGAGGGCCACGTGTACCTTCAAAAGTTCCCTGAGACACTTGTGAAGTCTTTTTGTTGGGGCCACTAGATCCTGACCAGAATAAGGGCAGACAGACATGCTTTGTCCTATATAAAGGTGCCTTAGCCTGAGGTTACTGTGGAAGATCCTTTGTGAAGATGGCCTCAATAATTCCTCCTATATAATATACCCCTTTGCAATATGGCTTTGCTGCTCTTCCCATGTAATAGTGAAGTTATTCGTCCTCTCTTTGAATATGAGCTTTGCAATGGGGCTTATTTTGACTGGGGGAACATTAGCAAAGGTGATGCAGATGGAGGCTTGAAAGTACTTGTGCATGGGGTTTGCCCTCTCCTTGGCTGTGGTTAGAATGTAAAGACTATGATGTGAACGAGCCTGAGCTAGCCTGTTGGAGAGACCACACGGAGAACTGAGACCTTAAGCTGGTCAACTGTCAGACATGTGAGGACATCTTTGACCATGCAGCCCTAGTCAAACCACCAGATAACTACAGCTGCATGAATGACCCCAGGCAAGACCAGCAGGAGCCCCACCAGCTGAGCCCAACCAAATTGCTGACCTACAAAATTGCAGTAAAATTGTTGCTTCAATCCACTAAATTTTGGGATGATTTGCTGTAGGG
>NW_022444251.1:0-3317 GCF_009761245.1 Sapajus apella
AACATTAAGGACACAGAGTTTAACCATTTGTGAAGAATCTGCCCCCCCGCCCCATCTTTTACCCCCAACACCAGCATAAAACCCCCAAACTCCAAACTGAACCCCCACTGTCCACTGTGATTGAATTGCCTTCCACCAAGCCCCAACATTGACATTCCCCATTACAATTCCACACGAGTTCTGGTTGGGACACACAGCCAAATCGTATTATTCTTCCCCTGACCCCCCAAAGCTCATGTCCCTCTCACACTGCAAAATACAATGATGCCTTCTCTACAGTCCCCCAGTGTCTTAACTCATTCCAGCATTTACTCAAATGTTCAAAGCCCAAAGCCTCATCTGAGGTAAGGCTACAATCCCTTCTGCCCCCAAATCTCTGAAATATAAAGCAAGTTAATGACTTCCATGGTACAGTGATTGTACAGGCATTGTTGGCATTCCCAGCAAAATGGAAGAAATTTGCCAGAAAAAAGCACAAAACACAGTTGGGACTTACATACCCCAAGCAAGTCAAAAACACAGCAGGCCAGACTTTCAACCCTATGGCTCCAAATCATCTTTTTTGAATCTATGTCCCACATCCAGAACACAAGGGGGTGTGACGGCTGGGGTCCCAAGGCCTTGAGCAGGTCTGCACCTGTGGCTTTGCAGGTTTTAGCCCCCACAGCTGTTCTCACGGGCTGAGCTGGTGTTGAGGGCCTATAGCCTTCAACACTGAGGGTGCGAGCTGTTGGTGGGTCTAGGAATCTGGAGTCTGAATAATCGTGCCTCCCTGTGTGGGACTCAAACACAATGTGTTCCTTCTGTACTGCCCCAGTAGAGGTTTCCCACGAAGCTCTGCCTCTTGGAAAAGCTTCTGTCTGGACACCCAGGTTTTTCTGTGCATACTCTGGAGTCTAGACAAAGGCTTCCAAGTCTCTAGTCTTGTGCTCTGTGCACCTTCTGACTCAACACTATGTGGAAGTCACCAAGGCTTGGGGCTTGCACCCTCTGAAGCAGTGATCCAAGCTATACCTGTGCAACTTTCAAACATGGCTGGAGCTGGAGCTGCAGGGATGCAGGCAGCAGTGTCCTGAGGCTGCACACAGCAGGGGACCATTGGGCTGGCCCAGGAAACCATTCCTCTGCTTAGGCCTCAGGGCCTGTGACAGCAAGGGCTGCTGCCAAGCTCTCTGAGATGCCTTCAAGGCCTTTTCCCCATTGTCTTGGCTGTTAGCACTGGGCTCCATTTTATGCAAATTCCTGAAACTGTTTTAAATTTTCCCACTGGAAATCAGCATTTCTTTTTGACCACTTGGCCAGGCTGCAAACTTACCAAACTTTTAAGCTCTACTTCTCCTTTAAATATAAGTTTCAACTTACAGTTATTTATTTGGTCACACCTAATAGGCTGTTCGATGCATACAGGACACCTCTTGAGCTTTGCTGTTTAGTTCATTCCACCAGGTACACCCTAAATTATCACCCTCAGGTTCAAAGTTTCACAAGTCTCCAGGGCAGGAACGCCAAGCTGCCATGTTCTTCCCTAAGGCAAAACAAAAGTAACCTTGACTTCTGTTCCCAGTAAGTCTCTCATTTTCATCTGAGACCTTCTAAGTCTGATCTTCCCTGTCCATCCTTCTGTCACCCTTCACATGATAACTATTTAACAAGTCTCTACAAGAGTCAAAACTTTCCCTCCTCTTCCTGTCTTCTTCCAAGCCCTCCAAACTCTCTCACCTCTGGCCGACTCAACATTTCTGAACCTGCTTCGACTTTTTCTGAACCTGCTCCGACATTTTCAGCTGTCTTTGTTGCAGCCTGGCAATGTGGAAAAAGAGGAAGTGTCCATTTTCAGGGGGAAAATTCACACAGCCTTCAGATACTTGCATAAAAAGAAACTGTGTGATGATTATCAAGACAGGGAGGAAAAGGCCTTGAAGACATTTCATAGCTCCACCTCATAGCACTAGTTTTCCATATGGTCATTTAAAAAGAGGTTGAACTGGTTCATGGTTCTGCAGGCATTAAAGGAATGATAGAGGCCTCTGCTTCTGAGAGGACTCAGGAAGCCTCCCTCCGAGTCATAGCAGAAGACCAAGTGGCAAAAAGACGCTTTATATGGCAGAAGTAGGAGCAAGACAGAGAAAGGAAAGAGATGCCACACCCTGTAATACAACCAGATCTCACGAGAAGTCCCTATTGCAAGGTAAGCAGCAAGAAGATGGTGCTTAACCATTGGTGAAATATCCACCCCCCCAATCCTCACCCCCCCACCCCCAACTGCTTCCAGGAAGAAGCATGTTGCAGAGGCTGAGCCTCGTGGAAAACCTCTACCAGGGCAGCCCAGAAAAAAAAAAGACAGGCTTGGAGCCCTCATGCATAGGCTACCATCCTCCAGACCCAGATT
This sequence comes from Sapajus apella, assembly GCF_009761245.1. Classification (NCBI taxonomy): domain Eukaryota; kingdom Metazoa; phylum Chordata; class Mammalia; order Primates; family Cebidae; genus Sapajus; species Sapajus apella. Next base: position 2,390 of record NW_022444251.1, read on the forward strand.
CATAGACTGACCAATAGCTTGACCTCCCAGTGTGGAAAACGACAGGCATTCAACACCAGCCCAGCCCATGAGAGGAGCCATGGGGACTAAGCCCTGGAAAGCCACAGGTGCACTGCCCTTGTAAAGGTATTCCATGAGGCTCTGCCTCTGCAGCAGGGTGCCCCCCCGTTCCTACCACCCACCGCCCTCTCACCATCCTACAGCCAGCCTACTCCTCCCCACCCTCCCCAACTTTTTCCTTCCACTCCCACCACCATCCCACCCATGATTAAATCACCTCCCACCAGGCCCCACCTCCAACATTTGGGAACATAATTCCATATGAGTTTTCATTGGGAAACACAGCCAAACCATATTATTCTGACCCTGACACCCCCACACCTCAAGTTCTTCTTACAGGGCAAAATACAAACAAGCCTTTTCAAAAATTTCCAAAAGTCTTAACTCACCCAGCAGTAACTGAAATGTAAAAGATTCAAAGTCTCATACAGGACAAGAATACAGTCCCTTTGGTCTGTGAGTCCCTAAGTTTAAACGGGAGTTCTTTTCTTTCAAGATACAATAATGATATAGGCATTGAGTAAAATTTCTCAATCCAAAGGGAAGATTTTTCCAGAAAAATAACAAAATTGGGACACAGACCCAATGCAAGTCCAAATCCCAGCAGGACGGTATTCATTTATTACAAGAACTCACTATCACACACACAGCATTAAGTTGATGGTGTGTAATTGCTTGAGAAACATCTGTGCCCCAGCCCCGTGTTTCACCCCTACCTCCACCATGAACTCCATTGCTCACCATATCCCACTTCCAGCCCTCACTGTCCACCATGATTACATCACCTTCCACCAAGCCCCAACTTTGACATTCCCCATTAAAATTCCACACGAGTTCTGGTTGGGACACACAGCCAAATCATATTATT
>NW_022444252.1:0-3315 GCF_009761245.1 Sapajus apella
ATTGTGCAGCCATTGTCACAATCTAATTTTAGAATCTTTTCATTCCCCCTCACAGAAATCCCATAGCCATTAGTAGTCACTTCTCTTTTTCCCCAAGCCCCACAGTCCTGGCCCTCAGCAGCCGCTAATCTACTTTCTGTTTGCCTACTCTGGCAATTTCTTTTTTAATTTAAATTTGATTTTAATTTCCGAGATACATGTGCAGAATGTGCAGGTTTGTTACATAGGTAAAAGTGTGGCATAGTTTGCTGCACCTGTCAACCCATCACCTAGGTATTAAGCCCCGCATACATTAGCTCTTATTCTGATGCTTTCTCTCCCACTTCCCCCCCAGCAGGCCCCAGTGTGTGTTGTTCTCCTCACTAACATTGTACATATTCTAATACCACTTTCTTCCTAATGACAAATCTACGTGATGAGTCGGGGGATTTTCTTGCTTGCTTATGTCTGGAGGACTCCCTGGCTTCAGGTTCCTGATAGGTGTGAGGATCTGGGGCATGGTGTGAGAAACAGATGTCTCCATAAAGAACTTGGCTCTGGGACAGGAGATTCTCCACCATGCCCTATTGATGCTACTGCTGAAATAGGTTTTGTTTCCTTCTGAAAACCTTCACACACAGAGAGCCAAGGGAGCTGCTTTAGGTCATGGTGAGAATCAAGTGGATCACATGATGGTTTGAGGGGTTTTTCTGGAGCATGCATTCTGTGGAAAAGCATTGCTTTTCAGAAAAATTTGATTGTCTTGTATGTGTCAGTATTTCCAATGGAACAAAAGAATGAAACTGTTTCATTGGGCAATGTCACTTGTTCACCCCAGAAGTGATTTTCTCATGACCACATTGTCCTAGACATCTTTAATCTAGACAAAGCTTCCCAGTGGTGCTGCAGTGGTGCTGCTGTGTGTGAGTCAAGGAAAATGTCAGTGTTACCGACATTGAGGTCCTCAGAATTCATGGACAGCTGCTCGGTGGTCTCCAAGGGAGAGAGCAAGAGAGAGCCTCATGCTAGACCTGAAGGGGAATATGATTCAGAGGATCAGAGGGGAAAAAATGAGGACATTTGGGACATTGTTAAAGGAGAATGTCAAGGTTGCAATGTTAGGGGCATCAGTTCAGCATCATCACCGGGGCCCAGGCAGGATATGAGACCCCCTTCTGGGGAGGAGTGGGTAGGACTTGGCCTTCCTCTCTGTCGAAAGCTTGGTGTGAACATCACTCTAAATGCCTTGAGAAAGGAGCTTCCTTCCTGACCCATGTCTTCTCCATCTCTTTGTGTGATGATGGCAATGACGCCAGCAGAAATTGCTGAGAGGGGCAGAACAGGAATCAGGTCCCCATTTTTCTGACACAGAGCAGACAGGACACGAGTCAGTCAGAATGGACCTCAGGATCAGGCCAGACACAGAGAGGTCCCAGGCCTGATCTTTTTGGGGCTGAGACAGTTAAGTTTTTATTTTTCACCTCTTCTGGAAGTCTCCTGAGGAATGTTTCTTCAGTAGACCCTGTTGGCCAAGGGTCTTCTGGCCCAGAAATGCTTTTCAACTGGACAGATTTCCCCAGCTCTTGGCCTGGGCAGCTGTAGCATTCCCAAGTAGCAGGGCAGGTGGGGAAGGACATGAGTTCCAGTGCAGGGTGATCTCAGCAAAGGGATGGGGACTGATCCCAGAGTCCAGGTCATCCTTTCAACTCTTGCATGGAATCTGTAACATCTCGGTTTCCACTTATTTTGGAGATGGTTTCAAATCTTCCGTCTCAAAGTCTGAGTCTTCCCACAGGTGAATAGAGGAACCCTGGCTGTGGGTGTTTACTAGCAGGGCAGTGACCGTGTCTTCCTCATTTGTCCTTACCCCAGAGCTCAGTCCTGGGAAGGACAAGTTAGGCTCCATGGATGTTTTAATGAACACACGCCTGGGATGAGCTCTAGGTCACCACTGGGCTGGGATCTAGTGCAGGTGTGGAAAGGTGTTCTTCCAGCCTGTTGAGCCCCATACTCATCCTGGAGCCTGCCCAGCTTCTGAGTCAGGGTCCCTGGAGATAAGGGCGAGCTCCTGAGGACAGTGAGATGCACCCACCCCTGTGCTCCTGCTGCTCTGCTCTAGTCTAGACAGGGTGTGCAGGGCCACGCTCTTCCACTGGTTGCAAGCGCATCCCTGCTGGAATCCCTCTGGACCTGGATGTTGTCCTCACTGTCATATGCCCAGCCCCACACAGTGCCTGGCCCTTGTGTAGATGCCCAGGAAGTAACCCTAAATGTGTGGTAGGATCACAGCAGCAAACAATTCTGCAAAAAACACCAGGATAGGGGAGTCAGGTCTTCCTCATGTCTGGATCTCTGGAGCTGTCCTATCTAGTGTGCTTCTGTCATATACATGTCTTTTTATAGTTAAACTTAAATATGTACAATGAAATATTCAAAATCTCCTCACAACAGCCACCATGCAATGGCCCAGCAGCCATACAGCAGAGAGAATTTCCATCCCCACAGAATGCTGTCTTGCATGTCTGCTGTGAGCCTGGCCTAGGGTGTGATTGTTGGACTCTTCTCACTGAAAGTGTGCACATCAAAGTTGGGATCTCAGGGTTGTGGGATTGGAGGTGAAACCTATAATGGGCCAGTGGAAGGAAAAATGGAAATGTGATTCCTTCAGCTCTTCTTTCTCACTTGAAGGCTGGAAAGTGTGAGCAATGCCTTGTTGAAGACCTCTGGCTCCACAGAGCCTAGAGAGAGTCTGAGAACACTGAGGAAAGCTCAGGGTGATCTCATGTAATCCAGTGTGACCTCACCTGGAGTAGGAGGGTGGGTGAGTCACCTCTGAAATAACTTCTTGCTGAGATTTGTGTCTCTAAAGATTGGCCAGTGGACACCATCCATGAGGGAAGCTGCAATAGGACAATTTCTGCGGGTAGAAAATGATACCCTAGGCTGGGCGCAGTGGCTCACGCCTGTAATCCCAGCACTTTGGGAGGCTAAGGTGGGCGGATCACGAGGTCAAGAGATCAAGACCATCCCGGCCAACATAGTGAAACTCCATCTCTACTAAAAATACAAAAATTAGCTGGGCATGGTGGTGTGCACCTTTAGTCCCAGCTACTCAGGAGGCTGAGGCAGGAGAATTGCTTGAAACCAGGAGGCAGTTGTTGCAGTGAGCTGAGATCACGCCACTGCACTCCAGCCGGGGTGACAGGGGGAGATGTCATCTCAAATATAAAAATATTTGCTTCTGAAATATTGTGCCCTCATGCTAGGACCCTGCTGTCTGAGTTTCTGTATCTTTTCCTCTCGTAGATTTCAGTCTCATGAATGCATATCTTCCAA
>NW_022444253.1:0-788 GCF_009761245.1 Sapajus apella
GGGTAACATGAGTGAAACTCCGTCTCAAAAAAAAGAAAAAAGAAAATTAAAGAGCAGTTACAGAAAAGGAGAAAATGCTTCTGTCTTTCAAAGGACTTAAAAAATTTTTCAACTCTCCTTTGATTTCTTTGTTTTTTGTTTGTTTTTTGACACAAAGTTTCCCTCTGTCACCCTGGCTGGAGTGCAGTGGCAAGATCTCGGCTCACTGCAACCTCCGCCTCCTGGGTTCAAGTGATTCTCCTGCCTCATCCTCCCAAGGAGGAGCTGAGACTACAGGCATGTGCCACCACGCCTGGCTAATTTTTTTGTATTTTTAGTAGAGATGGGGTTTCACCATACTGGCCAGGCTGGTTTCAAACTCCTGACCTTGTGATCCGCCCACATTGGCCTCCCAAACTGCTGGGATTATAGGCATGAGCCACCGTGCCTGGCCCCTCCTCTTTGATTTCAAAGGACCTTTGACCAGAGTATGTAAAATTCTCTTATAACTAAGCAGACAACCCAGTTAACCACGGGGAAAGGACCTGGACAGACGTTTCACAAAGAGGGACGGAATGACCAGTTGTGCATTTGAAAATTCATGCAGCATCTCCAGGCGTAGGAGAAAGCAGCTTAAGGCCGCAGTGAGCCAGCGCTGCAGTCCCACCACAGGGCTGGAATTCCGGACCCTTGAGTGTCACGTGAGGCGCTGCAGCCCCACCACACGGCCGGAATTCTGGACACCTGAGCGTCACGTGAGGAGCTGCAGCCCCACCACACGGCCGGAATTCTGGACACCTGAGCGTCAC
>NW_022444253.1:798-1120 GCF_009761245.1 Sapajus apella
GGCGCTGCAGCCCCACCACACGGCCGGAATTCTGGACACCTGAGCGTTACGTGGGGGTGTGGAACAGCTAGAGTCCCCTCCATTGCTGGTGAGGCGTGAGGCAGCCACTCCACAAACGTGTGCCAAACAGCCGAGCCGGGGAAGGGAGGATATGTTCAGAGATTTGTATGTGCTCCAGGCTCAGGGGCTCACACCTGTAATCCCAGAACTCTACGGGCCAAGGCTGGAGATCGCTTAGCCCGGGAGTTTGAGACCAGCCTGGGCAACATAGGGAGACCATCTCAAAAAAAAAAAAAAAAAAAAAAAAAAAAAAAAAAAAAAA
>NW_022444253.1:1220-3313 GCF_009761245.1 Sapajus apella
AAAAAAACTTGAATGTGCAGGTTTACCAGAGCTTTGTTTACAGTTGCCAAAACTGGGAAGCAACTCATGTGAGCCCATCCACAGGTGAATGGACAAACCGTGGTGCTCGAACACCAGCAGCGGCCCACGGGTGTGGACTGTGGTCGCACAGCAGGGAGCCGATGAGTCCCAGACGTGCTAACTAACCCAAAGAAGCCAACTGAGGACCTCTTGTTTCTTGTTTTGAGATGGAGTCTTGCTTTGTCGCCCAAGCTGGAGTGTGGCGGTGCAATCTCAGCTCACTGAAGCCTCTGCCTCTCGGGTTCAAGCGATTCTTCTGCCTCAGCCTCCCAAGTAGCTGGGATTATAGGTGCACACCACCACACCTGGCTAATTTTTGTATTTTTGGTAGAGACAGGGTTTTACCATGTTGGCCAGGCCGGGCTTGAACTCCTGACCTTGCGATCTGCCTGCCTTGGCCTCCCAAAGTGCTGGGATTACAGTTGTGAACCACCACGGCTGGCAGGACCTACTGTTTTATTCCATTTGTATGATGCACTGTTAATAGAAAAGGCGGTGGTGGGCTGGTGGTTTTACGGTGTGCATTACTGCCGGACTGCCGGAATTCAGTACACTTACAATGGGAATCTTGATGTGTGAAAATTTAAAAATACCAAAGCTGGATCCCACTCCACATTGCTCCCATGACACTCTGTGGGTGGGACCCGGGAGCTGGATTTTTAATCTCCCTGAGGAGAGATGTGCCAGGGCAGAGAACTGCTGGGTTTGGGTCTTGGCTCCTCCACACCTGTGGCTGCCTGATTGCGGTGTCCTGGGGCTCCCAGGGCGTTGTGGCCGTCTTGCTGAGCATTGCATGTGCCTTTTCGTGCTGCCCATGAGCGTCTCCCCCGTGGTAAGCTGCTGATTAGCGTGGCGTGGTGCTACTAGGTTGCCATCCAGATCTGGCCCTCCCGACAGACGAGAGGCCGCCTCTGGACTTCGCCGGCGCCATGCATAGTCTGTGTGTGTGATGTTTGGTGCCTGCCACACATGTCTTGGTTTCCCTCTTTCCCTGTCTCCGTGAGCCTGCGCCCACAGGGGCCCCGTCCCGCTCCGCCCCAGCGCTCCACCCTCTCTGTTCCCCTCGTAGAGCCGCCGAGCCCACAGCATTGACCTGAAGGGAACGGTCGTGATCTTTGATGAAGCTCACAACGTGGTGAGTCTCCATTGGTCTCCCGAGCACCTCGTATCTCTCCTGGCTTCTCTGTCAAGAGCAACCTTTCTGGAGGGGCTATGGCCAAACCCCTGAAGCCCTGGGTACCCAGGACTGAGCACACCAGGAGCTTCTGCCACGCCTCCTGCTCTGCTCTGATACCTCTACTGGGGCTGGAGACTGGCCAGCTGGGCCAAGGACCACCACCTTAGGCACAGGCCCCCACAAGCTGCTCACTGGACCCCTTCCCTCCAGCCAGCTGGGAGTTAGCCTGGGCCAGGGCTGTCTCCTCTGCCCTTGGCTTCTGTCACCAGGGCAGCAGCAGGGGTGTGGTCTTTCCCGCACCATCTCTGCCCTTCAGGCTGGGTGGGCTGGCCCTTGGGAGGGCTGTTGTGGAAACAGCTGCGCACCCCTGTGGTTGCAGCTGTGGGAGTGGCTTGTAAGTGGCCCTCCCAGCCCCACCTGCTGACTCTAGCACCCTCCCACTCTGGCTCCCACTCCCACCCCACCTCTGTGGCCGCTGCTTGCCACTGCTGAGGGCCCTGTGGACCCAGGAATGGTGCTGGAGAAGGGCCCCTGGGGCCAGCTGTGCCGGACACTCCCAAGCCTAGGATGAGGCTCCCCATTGCGGGGCCCCGGGCTCGGGTCTCAAGTGACCACCCTCAGCCCCCACTTAGTTCCAGGCACTTGTTGCCATGTGAGATGGTAGACCAGGTCTCCTGACTTGAGAGAAAGCCAGGAATCTAGATTTTAATTAAGAAATGTTGGCGCCGGGCGTGGTGGCTCAAGCCTGTAATCCCAGCACTTTGGGAGGCCGAGGCGGGTGGATCACGAGGTCAAGAGATCGAGACCATCCTGGTCAACATGGTGAAACCCCGTCTCTACTAAAAATACAAAAAAT
>NW_022444254.1:0-1372 GCF_009761245.1 Sapajus apella
GTAATTTTGGGTTTATACTGCCCACACCCTTATAGTTTCATGGAAAAAAATAGTATTTTCTCTCCTTGTACAAGGAGGATTTTTTTTTCTGTTGTTTCTCACAGGAAACTCAGATTCTTAGCCATGTATATATCATTTCCCATGGCTTTGTCCTCATGGCCCGGCATTTCTCCCACCTTCTGAGGTTAACTGGTTTTTGAAGCCCTCCCCCTGGCCGGGCACAGTGGCTCACGCCTGTAATCCCAGCACATTGGGAGGCCGCAGCGGGTGGATCACAAGGTCAGGGGATCGAGACCATCCTGGCCAACATGATGAAACCCTGTCTCTACTAAAAATGCAAAACTTAACTGGGCGTGGTGGTGGACACCTGTAATCCCAGCTATTTGGGAGGCTGAGGCAGGAGAATCGCTCAAACCCAGGAGGCAGAGGTTGCAGAGCTGAGATTGCACCACTGCTCTCCGACCTGGCGACAGAGTGAGATTAGGTCTCAAAAGAAAAGAAAAGAAAACTCCTCCTGAGTATTTGATAACAAGCAGGATTTTTTTGAATGTGTCAGCTGCCATATGTTATTCTGGTTTTGTAGGAAAGCATGCATACTTTGTTTTTTAGACACAGAGTCTCATTCTGTTGCCCAGTCTGGAGTGCAGTGGTGCAATCACTGTTCACTGCAGCCTCGACCTCCCAGGCTCAAGCGATGCTCCTGCCTCAGCCTCCTGAGTAGCTAGGACGACAGTGCCCACCACCACACCCCACTTTCATGCTTACTTTTTTTTATAGGTGCATACTGAAGTATTTAGGAGTGAAATTTTGTGAGATATGCAAATTACAATATTTCATAATGTAAAAACATGAAGCAGACAGGGCAACATATTAGTAACTGTTAAATCTGTTTTGTGTATGTGGGTATCATTATGCACTCTCTGGACTGCATTTTGAAAAATTTTAAGTCAAACAAGGAAAACGCTGCCTGAGAAAATTTTCCTAAGTTCAAAATGTCATTACTTTTACTTAGTGAGACAATATTTCTTCTTTTTCTTTTTTTTTTTCTTTTTTTGAGGAGTCTTGCCCTGTTGCCCAGCCTAGACTGCAGTGGTGTGATCTTGGCTCACTGTAATATCGGCCTCCTGGGTTCAAGCGATTCTCCTACCTCAGCCTCCCAAGTAACTTGGATTGCAGGTGCATGCCACCAAACCCAGCTAATTTTCGTATTTTTAGTAGAGATACCATTTTACCATGTTGGCGAGGCTGGTCTCTAACACCTGACCTCAGGTGATCCACCCGCCTCAGCCTCCAAAGTGCTGGGATTACAGGTGTGAGCCACCACACCTGGCTATTAATTCCTTAACTGAATTTCTGTTTGAATTGAAACAAC
>NW_022444254.1:1472-3313 GCF_009761245.1 Sapajus apella
GCCCAGCCTAGAGTGCAGTGGTGTGATCTTGGCTCACTGTAATATCTGCCTCCTGGGTTCAAGCGATTCTCCTACCTCAGCCTCCCAAGTAACTTGGATTGCAGGTGCATGCCACCAAACCCAGCTAATTTTCGTATTTTTAGTAGAGATACCATTTTACCATGTTGGCGAGGCTGGTCTCTAACACCTGACCTCAGGTGATCCACCCGCCTCAGCCTCCAAAGTGCTGGGATTACAGGTGTGAGCCACCATGCCTGGCTATTAATTCCTTAACTGAATTTCTGTTTGAATTGAAACAACATAAAATCCTAATTTCGATTACATTATTTACATTTTTATGTTAGTTGCTAGAACCCAATGTGAGAAGGCAGCATTTCGTCAACCTCACCTGGCAGTGGTGTGGCCTGCGGCCTTCTGGACAGCATTGGGGGTGGGGATTTGGGGGCGTCTGAGTCCCTGGGCTGGCTCAACACTGCGGTCTGGGCCTTTTCCCAGAGGCTTCTTAGCCCCAAGCTGATTGTCCACCTCCAGTCTCCTCAACAGCGAGAGGCACATTGTCCTGCTGTGTAGAGAATCTTAGTTCTTCTGTCTCCTGTTGCATATTTTCAGGAGCTGGACAGCTCCCAGATCCCATCCCCTGTCTCAGAAATGACTTCTCAAGTCATACCCTGCCACAGCATTTTGTTACATGTTTTGTTGTTGTTCCTTGTTTTGAGATAGGGTTCCACTCTTCTTGCCCGGGCTGGAGTGCAGTGGCACAACCTCAACTCACTGCAACCTCCATCTTCTGGGTTCAAGCAATTCTCCTGCCTCAGCCTCCCGAATAGCTGAGATTACAGGCACCTGCCACCACGCCCAGCTAAGTTTTTTGTATTTTTATAGAGACGGGGTTTCACCATGTTGGCCAGACTGGTTTCAAACTCCTGACCTCAAGTGATCCATCTGCCTCAGCCTCCCAAAATGCTGAGATTACAGGCGTGAGCCACTGCACCCGGCCGAGCCTCTTCTGTGACAGTTGTGATTTGTTGGATCTAAGCCCAGTTTTGTTTTTACTCTGACTTGCTGTTTTATAAGCTGTTGGCCTAGTTTAGACATTTTAATGGCATTACAGGGATGGGAAATCCCTGGGAAGAATTAGCTGACGAGGCAAGGTGTGTGGTGAGGGCATTGCATGGCAGGTGGAAGTTTAGGTTATTTGGGATTACTAAGTTACAGCAATGGAATTTATGAATGAATTAGCCGAGTGAGTGAATAAATGACTGAGTAAAGAAGACTTACCTGAGGCCGGGTGCAGTGGCTCATGCCTGTAATCCCAGCACTTTGGGAGGCCAAGGCGGGCAGAGCACCTGAGGTCAGGAGGTCGCAACTAGCGTGACCAACGTGGAGAAACCCTGTCTCTACTAAAAAAACAAGCAAACAAACAAACAAAAAAAACAAATTGACTGGGCGTGGTGGTACATTCCTGTGATCCCAGCTACTCAGGAGGCTGAGACAGGAGAATCACTTGAATCTGAGACGTGGAGGTTGCCGTGAGCCGAGGTCACGCCATTGTACTCCCACCTGGGTGACAGGAGCGAAACTCCATCTCAAAGAAAAAAAAATGACTTACCTGTAATTCCGAGGCCCTCTGCCCTCACCTGGAGTCAGGGCATGAAGGATGACAGGTGTGGACGGGAGGGCGTCGCTGCAGGTGCTCACCTGTCTGGCTGGAAACCCCGTGTGGACAGGCAATGCAGCCGCAGCAGCTGGTGCGCTTACGTCCTTCAGGGGCTTCCTGAGTCCAGGGCCCCACCGTCGGCCACACCTCAGGGAATCCAAAACGGCACATGAGGGACGTTTCG
>NW_022444255.1:0-369 GCF_009761245.1 Sapajus apella
CACACACACACACACACACACACACACACACCCCGAAACAAAAAAATACTCAAGGTGATATCAGAGTATTCTATGTATTTAGAAGAGTATTTTGTGTGTATACGATTATATGATGTATATAAGAATATATGATGACATATATATCATATATATTTGAGACTTTGTCTCAAAGACACTTCCATATATTGTATGCTCACAGAAGAATAATTCCTACACATGGAGTTAAAAGGTGATGATGACAGTGCGCGGGGGCTCACGCCTGTATTCTCAGCGCTTTGCCAGGCCAAGGCAAGCGGTTCACTTGAGGTCAGGGGTTTGAGACCAATCTGACCAACATGGTTAAAACCCATCTTTCCTATAAAAAAACTA
>NW_022444255.1:469-3310 GCF_009761245.1 Sapajus apella
TGTTGGCCAGGCTGGTCTCGGACTCCTGACCTCAGGTGATCCACCTGGCCTCCCAAAGTGCTGGGATTTACAGGTGTGAGCCACCACGCCCAGCCCATATTGAATTTTCTAGTAGCCACATTTTAAAAGTTTAAAAGTTGGGCCAGGTGCGATGGCTCACACCTGTAAATCCCAGCACTTTGGGAGGCCAAGGTGAGTTGATCACCGGAGGTCACGAGTTCGAGACCAGCCTGGCCAACATGGTGAATCCCCGTCTGTACAATAATACAAAAAAATTTGCTGGGCGTGGTGGTGGGCACCTGTAATTCCAGCTACTGGGGAGGCTGAGGCTCATTTGTACCCCAGAGGCAAAGGTAAGTCTGACTATAAGCATGCTCTGCAAATGTATTACCAAGATCAGCATCAACTTCAACGTTGCTTTTCTCAAACGGTAACACTCTAAAGGGAAGGCCTTTGGTTCCTTTCAGACAACAGAAAGCGCTTCCCTTTAGAGGGTCACAGCATGAGATCTTCTTGCTCCAGCACTCTGAGTTTTTCTTGAAATTTTCCTTGACCAGGTTAAACTGGACACAAAAATAAAGATGCATTTATTGCCCCTGTTTGCATGTTTTCTGGAATACAAAACATACACCCCTAAAGGGGCCGTCTGCAGTTCCTTGCTTCAAAGACTCATCGGGTTAGCCTTGTTCATCACAGAGCAATCCTGAGTTTTGTCGCCAAAAACAAAAGTAATGCCCAGTAGACATACCTTACCTTTAAAGAAGAGAATTAGGCTGAATTTGTAGAGAACAGCAAAGGATTTAGAGCCAAGGGTTCACTTGGGTTCCAGTGCACGGACATCAGTCCTGATGAGCACAAACAAAATGGAATCTAAGATATTGAAGAATATACATTGTCACACACACAAACATCCTCCAGCATAGACGACAGGCTAGGCTGACTTAAGAGGACCATGTGAGGCTAGGCGTGGTGGCTCACACGCCTGTAATCCCAGCATTTCGGGAAGGCGAGGTGGGAAAAGCAGCTGAGGTTGGGGCTTGGAAACCAGCCTGGCCAACATAGTGAAACCTCATCACTACTAAAAATACAAAATTTAGTTGGCCATGGTGGTAAGTGCCTCTAATCACAGCTACCTGGGAGGCTAAGGCAGGAGAATTGCTTGAACCTGGGAGGCAGAGGTTGCAGTGAGCTGAGATCGTGCCACTGCACTCCAGCTGGGGTAACGAGAAAAATTCCATTAAAAAATAATACAATTTTAAAAAATCAGCAGGGCGTGATGATGGTCACCTGTATTCCCAACTATTAGGCAGGCTGAGGTGGGAGAATCCATGAAACCTGGGAGGTGCGGTTTCCGGTGAACAGAGATCCTGCCACTGCACTCCAGCCTGGGCAACGGAGTCAGGGTGCATATCATAAAATAAAAAAATAAAAAGAGGACCACTTGCACCCTAGAGATCTCCCTGGAAGTGCCAAGCACTCCAGCCTGGGCAACAGAGACCCTGACTTGGAAAAAAAAAAAAAAAAAAAAAGCATATTGGCTGGCAATTCGTACTGACTTTCAAGTAAAAAAAATTAATAATAATAAAAAAGCAAAAACAGAACCCCAACATCATCCAAGTCTGACTATAAGCATGCTCTGCAAATGTATTACCAAGATCAGCATCAACTTCAGCGTTGCTTTTCTCAAACGGTAACACTCTAAAGGAAGACGCATTCATTTCTTTTGGACAACAGAAAGCGCTTCCCTTTAGAGGGCCACAACATGAGATCTTGCTCCAGCATTCTGAGTTTCCTATTGAAATTTTCCCTGACCCGGTTAAGCTGGACACAAAAATGAAGACGCATTTACTGGTCCTGTTTCCACGTCTTACGTAATCCAGAACATACACCCTTAAAAGGACCATGTCCAGTTCCTTGCTTCAGAGGCTGAGCAGGTTAGCTTTGTATATCAAGGGGCAATCCTCCTGAGTTTTGTATCTAGAAAGAAAAGCTAACGCTTATGAGAGATACCCTATATTTGCTCAAGAAAATTAGGCAGGATTTCTAGAGAACAGCAATGGACTTTGAGCCAAGCGTTCACTTGAGTTCCTGTACAGGGACACATAGTTCCAATGGAAGCATCCAGAATGCAATCTAAGACATTGAAAAGTATATATTGTGGTACACACCAACATTCTCCAGGACAGACCACAGGCTACGCCATAAAAGCTCCTCCATAAAATTTTGGCAGAAACACACAAGTAAGCATGGGGCATGATGGCTCATACCACTAATCACAGCAGTTTAGGGGGCCCAGGTGGAAAGATCACTTGAGTTCAGGGGTTCCTCTGTACAAAAAGGGCAAAAGTTAGTCAGGTGTGGTGGTGCATGCCTGCAGACAGCTATTCAGGAGGCTGAGGTGGGAGGTGGAGGTTGCAGTGAGCCGAGACTGCACCACTGCACTCCAGCCTGGGTGACAGAGGTAGACTCCGTCTCAAAAGTAAGTAAGCAAATAAATAAATAAATAAATAATAAAAATGCAAAAATTAGCTAGGCGTAGTGGTACATTCCTATAACCCCAATGGCTCAGGAGGCTGAAGCAGTAAAATCGCTTGAACTCAGGAGGCAGAGGTTGCAGTGAGCCAAATTCCTGCCACTGCATTCCAGCCTGGGTCAACAACAAGACTCTGTCACAAAAAGAGGGCCACTTGAGCTCAAGAGATCTAGGTTGGAAGTGCCACCGCACTCCAGCCTGGGGAACAGACATCCTATCTTAGAAAAAACAAACAAACACAAAACCCCAACATCACCCACGTCTGATTATCAGCATTCTCTGCAAATGTATCACCAAGACCAGCATCA
>NW_022444256.1:0-369 GCF_009761245.1 Sapajus apella
CACACACACACACACACACACACACACACACCCCGAAACAAAAAAATACTCAAGGTGATATCAGAGTATTCTATGTATTTAGAAGAGTATTTTGTGTGTATACGATTATATGATGTATATAAGAATATATGATGACATATATATCATATATATTTGAGACTTTGTCTCAAAGACACTTCCATATATTGTATGCTCACAGAAGAATAATTCCTACACATGGAGTTAAAAGGTGATGATGACAGTGCGCGGGGGCTCACGCCTGTATTCTCAGCGCTTTGCCAGGCCAAGGCAAGCGGTTCACTTGAGGTCAGGGGTTTGAGACCAATCTGACCAACATGGTTAAAACCCATCTTTCCTATAAAAAAACTA
>NW_022444256.1:469-3310 GCF_009761245.1 Sapajus apella
TGTTGGCCAGGCTGGTCTCGGACTCCTGACCTCAGGTGATCCACCTGGCCTCCCAAAGTGCTGGGATTTACAGGTGTGAGCCACCACGCCCAGCCCATATTGAATTTTCTAGTAGCCACATTTTAAAAGTTTAAAAGTTGGGCCAGGTGCGATGGCTCACACCTGTAAATCCCAGCACTTTGGGAGGCCAAGGTGAGTTGATCACCGGAGGTCACGAGTTCGAGACCAGCCTGGCCAACATGGTGAATCCCCGTCTGTACAATAATACAAAAAAATTTGCTGGGCGTGGTGGTGGGCACCTGTAATTCCAGCTACTGGGGAGGCTGAGGCTCATTTGTACCCCAGAGGCAAAGGTAAGTCTGACTATAAGCATGCTCTGCAAATGTATTACCAAGATCAGCATCAACTTCAACGTTGCTTTTCTCAAACGGTAACACTCTAAAGGGAAGGCCTTTGGTTCCTTTCAGACAACAGAAAGCGCTTCCCTTTAGAGGGTCACAGCATGAGATCTTCTTGCTCCAGCACTCTGAGTTTTTCTTGAAATTTTCCTTGACCAGGTTAAACTGGACACAAAAATAAAGATGCATTTATTGCCCCTGTTTGCATGTTTTCTGGAATACAAAACATACACCCCTAAAGGGGCCGTCTGCAGTTCCTTGCTTCAAAGACTCATCGGGTTAGCCTTGTTCATCACAGAGCAATCCTGAGTTTTGTCGCCAAAAACAAAAGTAATGCCCAGTAGACATACCTTACCTTTAAAGAAGAGAATTAGGCTGAATTTGTAGAGAACAGCAAAGGATTTAGAGCCAAGGGTTCACTTGGGTTCCAGTGCACGGACATCAGTCCTGATGAGCACAAACAAAATGGAATCTAAGATATTGAAGAATATACATTGTCACACACACAAACATCCTCCAGCATAGACGACAGGCTAGGCTGACTTAAGAGGACCATGTGAGGCTAGGCGTGGTGGCTCACACGCCTGTAATCCCAGCATTTCGGGAAGGCGAGGTGGGAAAAGCAGCTGAGGTTGGGGCTTGGAAACCAGCCTGGCCAACATAGTGAAACCTCATCACTACTAAAAATACAAAATTTAGTTGGCCATGGTGGTAAGTGCCTCTAATCACAGCTACCTGGGAGGCTAAGGCAGGAGAATTGCTTGAACCTGGGAGGCAGAGGTTGCAGTGAGCTGAGATCGTGCCACTGCACTCCAGCTGGGGTAACGAGAAAAATTCCATTAAAAAATAATACAATTTTAAAAAATCAGCAGGGCGTGATGATGGTCACCTGTATTCCCAACTATTAGGCAGGCTGAGGTGGGAGAATCCATGAAACCTGGGAGGTGCGGTTTCCGGTGAACAGAGATCCTGCCACTGCACTCCAGCCTGGGCAACGGAGTCAGGGTGCATATCATAAAATAAAAAAATAAAAAGAGGACCACTTGCACCCTAGAGATCTCCCTGGAAGTGCCAAGCACTCCAGCCTGGGCAACAGAGACCCTGACTTGGAAAAAAAAAAAAAAAAAAAAAGCATATTGGCTGGCAATTCGTACTGACTTTCAAGTAAAAAAAATTAATAATAATAAAAAAGCAAAAACAGAACCCCAACATCATCCAAGTCTGACTATAAGCATGCTCTGCAAATGTATTACCAAGATCAGCATCAACTTCAGCGTTGCTTTTCTCAAACGGTAACACTCTAAAGGAAGACGCATTCATTTCTTTTGGACAACAGAAAGCGCTTCCCTTTAGAGGGCCACAACATGAGATCTTGCTCCAGCATTCTGAGTTTCCTATTGAAATTTTCCCTGACCCGGTTAAGCTGGACACAAAAATGAAGACGCATTTACTGGTCCTGTTTCCACGTCTTACGTAATCCAGAACATACACCCTTAAAAGGACCATGTCCAGTTCCTTGCTTCAGAGGCTGAGCAGGTTAGCTTTGTATATCAAGGGGCAATCCTCCTGAGTTTTGTATCTAGAAAGAAAAGCTAACGCTTATGAGAGATACCCTATATTTGCTCAAGAAAATTAGGCAGGATTTCTAGAGAACAGCAATGGACTTTGAGCCAAGCGTTCACTTGAGTTCCTGTACAGGGACACATAGTTCCAATGGAAGCATCCAGAATGCAATCTAAGACATTGAAAAGTATATATTGTGGTACACACCAACATTCTCCAGGACAGACCACAGGCTACGCCATAAAAGCTCCTCCATAAAATTTTGGCAGAAACACACAAGTAAGCATGGGGCATGATGGCTCATACCACTAATCACAGCAGTTTAGGGGGCCCAGGTGGAAAGATCACTTGAGTTCAGGGGTTCCTCTGTACAAAAAGGGCAAAAGTTAGTCAGGTGTGGTGGTGCATGCCTGCAGACAGCTATTCAGGAGGCTGAGGTGGGAGGTGGAGGTTGCAGTGAGCCGAGACTGCACCACTGCACTCCAGCCTGGGTGACAGAGGTAGACTCCGTCTCAAAAGTAAGTAAGCAAATAAATAAATAAATAAATAATAAAAATGCAAAAATTAGCTAGGCGTAGTGGTACATTCCTATAACCCCAATGGCTCAGGAGGCTGAAGCAGTAAAATCGCTTGAACTCAGGAGGCAGAGGTTGCAGTGAGCCAAATTCCTGCCACTGCATTCCAGCCTGGGTCAACAACAAGACTCTGTCACAAAAAGAGGGCCACTTGAGCTCAAGAGATCTAGGTTGGAAGTGCCACCGCACTCCAGCCTGGGGAACAGACATCCTATCTTAGAAAAAACAAACAAACACAAAACCCCAACATCACCCACGTCTGATTATCAGCATTCTCTGCAAATGTATCACCAAGACCAGCATCA
>NW_022444257.1:0-3309 GCF_009761245.1 Sapajus apella
GAAATCAGAAAGTAACATAAGTCCACGCAGCTGCTCCTGCGCAAGCTGCCCTTCCAGCACCTGCTGCGCGAGATCCCCAGGCCATCGGCCTGGACCTGCGCTTCCAGAGCGCGGCCACTGGCGCTCTCAGGGGACCAGCAAGGCCTACCTAGTGCGCCTCGTTGAAGACACCAACCTGGGTGCCATCCATGCCAGGAGCGTCCCCATTATGCCCAGAGACATGCAGCTGGCCCGCCACTTCCACGGAGAGGGCGCTTAAGAGTCTGTGCTCCTGGGAAAACTTGCATTGTAGCTGGGTTCCTTGTGTTCTGTTGTGTTTTTCCTCTTCTCTCTGTTAATGATACAGATATGACAATAGAAGTTTTGTTCAGTGTTGGTATCATTTCCAGCACGGGATCAAAAAGTAGCTAAACCTGTGATAGGGAGTAAAACCAGAAGCAGAGATCACAGGCAGTAACTGTGTTTCTATTTTGTTTTGTTTGTAAACTTTCTATCTACATTGAGGGTCTAATGCATCAGTGAAAAAGTCTCAGTGAACAGGTTTCAGCATTTCAAATCAAGAACAGCTGTGGGAAAAAAATGGGTTCCCTAATATTATAGAAAACCAAATAAACGGATAGGTGCCAAATAGATAATGTCTCCTGCATTTGATCAAACAGTAGATGAATCCACACTTTGGCTTTTTTGATGTGCAGCTCCGCGTTTGCAGTGCCCCCTGTCTCCCGGGCTGTTCCTGCTAGTTTGCTGTGAATACGTTGATCTCCACTTTCTAAAAGGTGAAAGTACTCTTTATCCACGAGTCGCTTCACATTACAGGAGGCAGAAAAATCAGCGTGTGTGTGTTTGTGGGTGGAAAGGGAGAGAGGCAGCCTTTAGGAGCCCAAAGCTGTCCATCACCAGCAGTTCAGTGTCGTACAACGTGGCCATGGCCATGGCTGGGATGACCCAGGTCTTGTTCTGGGAGCTGGTAGGACAGGCCCTGGATGTGTGAGAGATGTGGGGAGACACACCCCTGCTGCAGCCCAAGCATTGGAAGGAGGCTTTTCACAGGGGACAGCCCAGGGCCCACTTCCCCAGCACTGAGTTTAAAAAATAAAATAAAATAAACTTATCTTCCTCCAGGTCCCAGCCCAGATAGAAAGCCCTGATCTTAGAGGAGAAAGCACTGGTTCCAGTCTTTCTATGACAGGTCCCTCTCTATGCTGGAGCTTCAGTATCTCAGCCCACCCTGGACTTACCCATGATTTAACGTCTCTCTTACATCTTTCGTGGGTTACACCCAGATGAAGGCAGCAGCCTGTTTGAGCATCCCTTTCAATCATATTTGTATCTCAGACCGTGCGCAGTGGCTCATTCCTGTTATCTCAGCAATTTGGGAGGCCGAGGCTGGTGGATCACATGAACTCAGGACTTCCAGGCCTCCTGTCTTTAATTTAAAAAACAAAAAATATCTGGGCGTGGTCGCTGGTGCCTGCTGTATCACCTCCTCACTCTAAAGACTGATGTAGCAGAATCAACCTTCACTCCAGAGGTGAAGGTTGCAGTGAGCAGAGATGGCACCACTGCCCTCACACCTGGCCAACAGGGTGAGGCCCTGTCTCAAAAATAGTAACAATCATCATCATCATATTTGGAGCTCTGAGGTCCATGCATGTGCAGGCGTTGTTCTGGGCTTTCTGGCTGGAACAAGATAGGTGTGTGAGCCTTGAGCATCCTGTGAATGGGGATCTGTTTTTACAAAGAAAAAATAAACTTTTTTAAGAGACCGTGATGAAATCACACTGAATTCTGAAGTTTCTGTGACTCAGGATGTTTTTGCTCCTGTATGATTTTTAGGAGGTAAAACACAGTCTCCCCTTACAATACTTTTTCCTGAAGACCCTGGCTTTCTAGGAGCATTAGAATAGTTGTCCTTGTAAACATTTATGCTCTTCATAACTTTCCCGGGGGAAGCAATCAACTGTCTTCAAGCTTGCAAAAACAAAAATAAATTAAAAACCAGGTTTTTTTCTAAAATCAATTTTTTCACATTCCTGCCAAAATTGTTTCATGTCAGGGAGTGATCTTTATAATGTTAGAATGGTAGCACACTCTAGGCGCCACATGGAAAACTAGACAGAGAAGCATGGTCTCCAGAAACCTTGTCTAATCTCTGCATTCATTTCCATGACTTCACCTCCAAAACACTGGTCCCAATGTAACCTATGTTTATGCCTAAAATAACATGTTGATCACTTTTTTGTCCTTCTCTAAAACAGAAATGCACATAATAATAATATAGTTTTATACTAGATCATATTCTACTTTTACTATATTTTTCAAATTATTTTATAGGAAATACAGAGATTAAAAATAAAATTTTCTCTCACTGTAGGATTTGACCGTTAAATATTTTGTGCAACTGAACCCTATTTGTCATTATACGAATAGGTAATTCATCAAATATCCTGAATGTAACATAAACTGTAACAAATGTATAGCAACAGTAACTGGAGTTCCAGTTTTCAGAACAAAAAAGATTCCATGTCATTACTCTGTCTTAAAAATCAGTACAAACCTGAAATAGTGAAGAATCAAATCTCTTTGACGTGCGACTGAGTGGTGCTGTCACAGGGCAAACCATAGAGAAAATTTTAAAAATGCATGCTTTCCTCACTTTAAAGTGTACTATCAAGCTGTAGGAACAAAACTAGAGTAACAACACCATAAAAACAGAAATCAAAGCCGATGGAACAGAGCAGAGGGCCCAGAAATCCCTCCAACTTGAGGAGACATTGGTCAAAATACACAACATTTCAGTTACATAGGGGGAATAAGCTCAAGAATTATTGTACAACATGGTGACTATACTTAACAATAGATTGTATTCTTGAAAAATGCTATTAACATGAACGTGGAGTGTTCTCATCACAGTAATATATATGCGGGGTAATGGATGTCAGTTACCTAGAGTTAGACATTAGACCACGTGTACATACTTTAAAACAGCATTTTGTCCATAAGAAACATATACAATGAGATGCATCCATTTTAAGTATGAATAAATAAATCAATACTTGAGTGGCTGCAAGGGACCGAGGGTGAAGGAGAAGTGCAGGGACTGGACACAGTTCATTTGCACGGACGTGAAACTAGTCCATAGTATACAATAATGGTGGATACATGTAATTACGCCTTTGCTCAAGTCCATGAAATATACAACACCCAAGTGAATCCTAAGGAGAGCTGTGGTCTTGGAGTCAGGGTGACGTGTCAAAGTAGGCTAAATGATTGTAGCCCCAAGGTCCCAATCTAGGGCAGAAAGCTGAT
>NW_022444258.1:0-3309 GCF_009761245.1 Sapajus apella
ACTTTCACAGTGTAGTGATCTGAGACAGTGTTTGCTTTAGTGCAAGCATTGGCTGCCTATTCTGATCGCTGCTCCCTGATTTTAATGGCAGGCGATCAGTGGCCCTTGTGGCTTATGGACACACCAGAGCTTCCAGGAGGAGTGCTCTGAAAACTCACCCTGGTCAGAGTTCAGAAGGACATGTGAAGTGTAAGGTCAGATGTGGAGATAAAGGGAGGTGGTGTGGCCCTCCTGCCTGGGGGTGCTAAGCAGGCTGTTGGAGGTGGTGATCTCATTCTGAAGGAGACAGACACAAATGTGTGTACAGTTGATGGCGAGCATCTGAGTTGCACCTTGTTAGTGGGGCCAGGAGTACGTCCGTAAGCTGGAACAGATTAGGTATACAATTTGGGAAAGGCAGTTGAAAGGCTCTGCTCAGCCTAGGTCTTCATCTAATCAAAGAACTGTCTCCTGATTAGGTATTAACTTAGTGGTTGCAAGTCTATGTTGACCTTTGACAGACATGAATAAGTTAACTCTGAAGTCTTTGCTTCACACCATTTACAATTTAAAATGACCTAGAGCCTGTGGGCCATTGTAAAAGACTGAATTTCCCACTCTGAAATGGGAGTCCTTGGAGGGGTTTTTTGTTTTGTTTTGTTTTGTTTATATATATATATATATTTTTTTTTTTTTTTTAATTGCATTTTAGGTTTTGAGCAGAGGAGAGACATTCAGGTAATCAGATCACTCTGCCAAGAGGTCATTGGGGTGGCACAAACCAGAGGGCTGGCAGTGGAGATGAGACAAAGAGTCAAACCGGATATACTTTATTTGGAAGCTGGGTCAGTAGGATTTCCAGGTGGACTGAATGTGGGGTGTGTGAGAGGAAATGAGGGTGACAACTGGAAGTTCCTGGAAGGGTTGATTGTTGTAAGTTAGACATGAAATGCTCTATGGATGCAGCTTTGGGAGGATGATGTTTGGGTCAGCTGGGTGTCATGCAGACAAGTGGAGTGTCAGGTCTAGAGAGAGAGGACTGGCTAGGGACTTAGATGAACAGCTCTCAGCATGTAGATGCCACATAAAGCTGTGAGGTGACCAGGGAGCGAGTGCAGAGTGAGTGGGAAGAGCAGGACTGGCATGGGTGAGAGGGGGTGACTGCAGTGGTGAGGCTTGAGCAGTGCCCAGGAGGGAGAAGCAGTGTGAGCATGCAGGCACGCAGGAGGCCAGCTGTACACTGAGGTGACACATTGTTCAGATCCCACTGCCATGGTAACTGTGGTCAAGGCAGAGTTGGCCACTGGAGGAGGGGCGTGGAGGCCTTCAGGAATCTTGGCAAGCGCCACTTTTCATGGATGTAGGATAATGGAGCAGAGGAACTAGAGGCTGTGACTGCAGAAAACTTTTGTGGGATTTTGCTGTGGAGAGAAGCAGAGAAATGGAGCAGTTGTTGGTGGAAGAAGTGGAATCAAAAGATTTTGTGATAAGAGAAATAACAGAGAAGTGCCATTGGAATAAGGTCCAGGAAGAGTGGATGGTGTCCTGAGTGGAGGCATGGACAGATCATCTGTGTCTGAGCTGCCCGTAGAACTCTCTGTTATCATGGAGACGCACGTCTCTGCTTCCCAATACTGTAACCCTAGCCACAGGTTGATAAGGACCACTTCCAGTGTGACGAGTGTGACTGAGGAACTGTATTTTAAATATTATGTAATTGTGATTAATTTTAATTCAAATAGCCACACATAGCTCTCCTACGGGCTAAGTCAGAGCTCTGATAAGGCTGGATACGGAAGGAAACCCTGGTAGAGGGTTGACTGTGGAGGTTCTTCTGGGTTTGGAGGAATCAGCAAACAGCTGTCAGCTGAGTGAAGGGGAGGGCGGTGTTGGGTGTTTGAAGACAGGGGAAAAGTGTGAAAGAATCACTTGTAGAGAGGGAAAAAAGGTGTGGACTGGGGACGTTTCCAGTGTTTGGGCACGCAGGGCTCTACAGAGTTGTCTACATTTGTTGTTCCTTGGAGCAGCAGGGAAGAAAACAGTTGAGACATTCTGAGCAGACTGTAGAGGTAAAATGTGTAGTAGTTGTTTGTTTGTTTTTGAGACGGAGTTTCACTCTTGTTACCTAGGCTGGAGTGCAATGGCGCGATCTCGGCTCACCGCAACCTTCGCCTCCTGGGTTCAGGCAATTCTCCTGCCTCAGCCTCCTGAGTAGCTGGGATTACAGGCATGCGCCACCATGCCCAGCTAATGTTTTGTATTTTTAGTAGAGACGGGGTTTCACCATGTTGACCAGGATGGTCTCGATCTCTTGACCTCGTGATCCACCCGCCTCAGCCTCCCAAAGTGCTGGGATTACAGGCTTGAGCCACCGTGCCCGGCGTTTGTTTTTTAAATGGACTCTTGCTTTGTTGCCCAGGCTGGGGTGCAATGGCATGATCTCAGCTCACTGCAACTTCTATCTCCCGGGTTCAAGCGATTCTCTCACCTCTGCCTCCTGAGTAGCTGGGAATACAGGCATACACCAACATGCCCACCTAATTTTCGTATTTTTAGTAGAGATAGGGTTTCACTATGTTAGCCAGTCTGGTCTCAAACTCCTGACCTCAAGTGATCCACCCACCTCTGCCTCCCAAAGTGCTGGGATTATAGGCGTCAGCCACTGTGCCCAGCCAAATGTGTAGTATTTTAATAGGTTAAAGCCTACATAATTCTGTCCACAGTTCTTTACTTAGAAGTTGCTAATTTGTTCATGTTAATCTTATGTTTATTACAGATAATGGCATATGGGTTTGTTTTTTCCTGTCATGTATAGCTGAACTGTGCAGAATTTGAGGATCAAGATGATGAAGCCAGAGTTCAGTATGAGGGTTTTCGACCTGGGATGTACGTCCACGTTGAGATTGAAAATGTTCCCTGTGAATTTGTGCGGAACTTTGACCCCCATTACCTCATTATCCTGAGTGGCTTGGGCAACAGTGAGGGCAATGTTGGGTACGTGCAGGTGGGTCCCTTTGCTGCATATTTGGTGCCTGAGGCTCTGTGGATTTCCCCTCCATCAGTCATCTTACCCTTTCGTCCCTTCAGATGCGTCTGAAGAAACATCATTGATATAAGAAAATCCTCACGTCCCGAGATCCAGTCATATATTCTGTAGGGTGGAGAAGGTTTCAGACCATCCCACTCTATTATATCGAAGACCACAATGGAAGACAAAGGCTTCTAAAGTACACACCACAGCACATGCACTGCGAAGCAGCCTTTTGGGGTAAAATATGATTATAATAAGTTGCTTGTTGCCGAGATTAAACCTTACAGTCTGCATCATTA
>NW_022444259.1:0-3308 GCF_009761245.1 Sapajus apella
TGCATTTGCTGAGGAATGTTTTACTTCCAATTATGTGGTGCTGAAAAGAATGTATGTTCTGTTGACTTGGGGTGGAGAGTTCTGTAGATGTCTATTAGGTCTGCTTGGTCCAGCGCTAGTTCAAGTCATGAATATTCTTGTTAATTTTCTGTCTCATTGATCTAATATTGACAGTGGGGTGTTAAAACCTCCCACTATTATTGTGTGGCAATCTAAGTCTCTTTGTAGGTCTCTGAGAACTTGCTTTATGAATCTGGTTGCTCCAGTATTAGGTGAATATATATTTAGGATAGTTAGCTCTTCTTGTTGCACTGATCCCCTTGCCATTATGTAATGCCCTTTTCTTTTTTGATCTCTGTTGGTTTAATGTCTGTTTTATCAGTGAGAATTACAAACCTGCTTTTTTGCTTTCCATTTGCTGGGTAAATATTCTTTCATTCCTTTATTTTGAGCCTATATGTGTCTTTGCACAGGAGATGGGTCTCCTAAATACAGCACACCAATGGGTCTTGACTCTTTATCCAGTTTGTCAGTCTGTGTCTTTTAACTGGGGCATTTAGCCCATTTAAGTTTAAAGTTAATATTGTTGTGTGTGAATATGATCCTGTCATTAAGATGCTAGCTGGTTATTTAGCAAATTAGTTGATGCGGTTTCTTCATAGTGTCATTTGTCTTTGTATTTTGCTATGTTTTTGCAGTGGCTGGTACCAATTTTTTCTTTCAATATTTAGTGCTTCCTTCAGTAACTCTTTTGTAAGGCAGGCCTAGTCATGACAAAATCCCTCAGTATTTGTTTGTCTGTAAGGTATTTTATTTCTCCTTCACTTATGAAGCTAAGTTTGGCTGGAGATGAAATTCTGGGTTGAAAACTCTTTTCTTTAAGAATGTTGAGGAAGAGGCACCCACTTCATACCCAGCTTGCTCCATAGCTGGTGTTTAGAAGATACTCTATGACAGTGTAAAAAAGAAAAAAAAATGTTGTATATTCACCCCCACTCTCTTCTGGCTTGTAGAGTTTTTGCAGAGAAATCCGCTGTTAGTCTGATGGACTACCCTTTGTAGAAAACCTGACCTTTGTCTCTGGCAGCCCTTAACATTTTTTCCTTGGTTTCAACCATGGTGAATTTGACAATTACGTGTCTTTGAGTTGCTCTTCTCAAGGAGTATCTTAGTGGTGTTCTCTTTATTTCCTGAATTTGAATGTTGGCCTATCTTGCTAGGTTGGGGAAATTCTCCTGGATATTAACCTGAAATGTGTTTTCCAGCGTGGTTCCATTCTCCCCATCATTCTCAGGTATACCAATCAAATATAGGTTTGGTCTTTTTACACAGTCCCATATTTCTTGTAAGCTTTGTTTGTTCGTACATTCTTTTTTCCCTAATCTTGTCTTTACACTTTATTTCATTAGGATGGTCTTCAATCTCTGATATCATTTCTTCTGCTTCATTCAGTTATTGATGCTTCACGAAGTTCTCATGCTATGCTTTTCTACTCCATCAGGTCATTTATATTCTTCTCTAAACTGGTTGTTCTGGTCCAGTTCCTGTAATCTTTTAGCAAGGTTCTTAGCTTCCTTGCATTGGGTTAAAACATGCTCCTTTAGCTCGGAGGAGTTCATTACTATCCACCTACTGAAGCCTATTTCTTTCATTCATCAAATTCATTCTCTCTCCATCCATTGGAGTCTCAAGAAGAAGCACTCTGAATTTTGGAATTTTCAGTATTTTTGCACTGGCTTTTCCTCATCTTCATGGATTTATCTACCTTTAATCTTTGATGCTGATGACTTTTGGATGAGGTTTTTGTATGGGTGTCTTTTTTGTTGACGTTGATGTTTTGCTTTGTATTTGTTAGTTTTCCTTTTAACAGTCAGATGCCTTTTCTGCAGGTCTGCTGGAGTTTGCTGGAGGTCCACTCCAGACCCTGTTTGCCTGGGTATTACTGGCAGAGGCTGTAGAACAGCAAAGATTGCTGCCTCGTCCTTCCTCTTGAAGCTTCATCCCAGAGGAGCACCCACCAGCTGCTAGCTTTCCTGTATGAGATGTCTGTCAACCCCTGCTGGGAGGTGTCTCCCAGTCAGAAGCCGGCCACCATTTTTAATTCAAGTAAAAGTTACTGACAATTGAATTAGTTAAAAAGGCTAGTACATTTGAAAAAAAAATTGTTTATAAGCTACTTGCATTTATTCAATCAAAAGTAAAATTAAAGATAAAAACATTAATATTCTAAATTAGCACTTTCCAAGCTGTGTTCTAAAAATTAGCACTCATGACCCAAGGAGATGATAATGATTTACACTGGACAGCCCCAATGGAGCTGGTGGTGGTGTTTGTTGTTGTTCCTTTTAAAATAAACTTCATCTTAGGGTGTTCTCAAAGTGCATATTTGTGGCCCATGAGGTGCTCATGCACAATGGGAGAAATTCAAATGCAGATACACTGTGGTGCCAGAGGAGAAAAAGCTGCTCCATCTTCCAAGACTAATGTCCAAAGTAGTACACATTGATTTAGGCCTGCAATGCATTGAAAAACTAATTTTTCACACACGCAAAATCCAATAAAGGGTTATTTTCATTGCAGTCAACATTGTCTTAAGTCATAAAGGCACCAAAAAATAGCTATACTTTCCTGGGATTGCTTATTTGATAATTGATTTTTCCTTCTACCATGACATCTAAGATTTTTTAAAAGAGAAATTGATACTTAATATTTAGAATCTGTATCTCAATATATAGTTGACTTCAATTTTTTAAAATGACTGCTGAAGAGGACAACGAAATGGATGAAATAATTTTTGAATAAATTATTCCCTTGGCACTATGGTTGTACTCACGACTTTAGTGTCATTGTAAGATGAGGCTGACTGGCTGTGCTGTCATCGAGGAAAATGGCTGAACAGGAACTATATTGCCGAGTAGATGCCTGAAGGGGAAGGGAAGTGTAAGTTAAACTTATCAAGGTGTATTTTTTTTATTGTTAAAATGTCAAAAGACAAAGCACTAGGATATTTTTTACACTCTATGAATTGCCTGAGTGTGGTATCATGTGCACTCTATAGAGAACTCATCGGAGGCTCTTAACTTCCAGAGATGATGTTTGAGATACAAGTTATAAAATGCTGCCCTTAATATGGTACCTGTCATCAAACCTAACAAGGATTTTATGAATTCCCTTTATAAATACTGAGAAAAGTTTAAAATAGATTTTATTGTTTTTTTCTATAGTGATATAAAATAGCTGAGAATTTCTAGTTCTATTATTTATTCACTACAGTAAAATGCAATGTATTAAATAATATGGTAGAAGAG
>NW_022444260.1:0-3308 GCF_009761245.1 Sapajus apella
AAAAATATAAGATTAATAAGATACTTGCCCTACAAGGTACAAAAGCAAACTATGAAGATATAGTAATTAAATATGTGTAGTATCATTACAGAGTGAATCAGACTCCTGGGAGAGAACAGACAGTTCAGGAACAGATTCATATGTAATGACACGTGATCTTTGGAGGCAGTGGGGAAAGATGCATTATTCAACATGGTACATTCAGAAAATCCCACTCTATTTTGTGGTAGGCACCTTAATAGCCTCCGAAGATGTGCACACTCAATCCTAGAATATATTTCTTTAAATGGCAAATGGTACTTTGCAGATGTAACTCAGCTTATGGACCTTCTGATAGTGAGATTATTCCAGATGACCCAGGTGGGCCCGAGCTAATCACGCGAGTCCTTGAAAGCAGAGAGGCTTTCCTGCCATAGTCAGTGATAGGCACTTTGAGGAACAGTCGGGGCAGATGTGTTGCTGTCATCAAGGGTGGAGAGTGAGACAGGAAACGCAGGAGGCCTCCGGACATCAGGAAACACGAGAAAACAGGCCCTTGCCTAACAGGCGGCAACACCTCGAGCTTAGTCCAGTGAGACCTCCTTGCACCTGTGATCTGCAGACCTGTGATAGAATAACTTTGCATTGATTTAAGCTACAAAGTTTTTTGGTAATTGGTGACAGCAGCAATAGGAAACTGATACAACTTTAAAGAAGAAAAAGTAGAATTTTACCTTGTATTCTCTATTTTTAAATTCTAGATTAATTAGTCAGTCAAATACAATGAAACACGGGTTAAAGATAGTAACACACACATACACATCCCATTTGTAAGGAGCAGGGGAAACAGAAGGAGCTTGAGTAGGATGGATATAGACATTTAAAGTGCAGAAAGCCCTCTAGGCAACCCATACAATCCAGAAACAACCACAACAAAGATGGATAAATGTGACCTCCAAAATATTAACATTTTCTGAAGGACAATAAAAGCATAAGCAAAATAAAAAACAAAAACAGAATGACAAAGAATATTTTGAACATATGTAATTGACACAATGATACTATGTTACCATATGAAACAGGTACTATAAGAAGCAAGAAAAATCACAATAACCGGAGAGAAAAAAATTATACAGAATAAGCTCTAGGCAATTTTCCAGAAGAAGCAATTCAAGTGGTCAGGAAAACACATGGGGGGAAAAAAAAAAGGAATCTGGGTAATGGCAGTGAAGCTAACATGAGTCCTCTCTCATCAGATAGACAAACCTTTCCAATATTGACAACAGTGACTGACTGGACGTAACATACAGACTTTCCTTTTTTCATACATGGTGTGTAAATTTATGAAAATGAAATAAAGCAAAACCTTTTTGTATGTAACTTATGCCAAGATTGACTCAATCCTTTCTTTTCTTTTTCTTTTATTTATTTTTTAAAATATATATATTTTATTGCACTTTAGGTTCTGAGGTACACGTGCAGATCATACAGGATTGTTGCATAGGTACATACATGACGATATGGTTTGCTGCCTCCATCCCCTTGTCACCTATATCTGGCATTTCTCCCCATGTTATCCCTCCCTGACCTCTCCACCACTCCCGCTGTCCCTCCCTTGCCCCCCTGCAACAGACCCCAGTGTGTGATGCTCCCCTCCCTGTGTCCATGTGTTCTCATTGTTCAACACCCATCTATGAGTGAGAACATGCGGTGTTTGATTTTCTGTTCTTGCATCAGTTTGCTGAGAATGATGGTTTCCAGATTCATCCATGTCCCTACAAAGGACACAAACTCATCGGTTTTTATGACTGCATAGTATTCCATGGTGTATATGTGCCACATTTTCCTTGTCCAGTCTATCATTGATGGGCAGTTGGGTTGGTTTCAGGTCTTTGCTATTGTAAATGGTGCTGCAATGAACATATGTGTGCATGTGTCTTTATAATAGAATGTTTTATAATCCTTTGGATGCATGTACACATACCCACATGTGTCAGAACAACTGAGCTGAGGGCTGGAGAAACTAAAACCCCAGAGACAAGAAGTCAGGTGTCCCATGCCTAATTCTGCTATTTCTGGGAAGCAGTGCCAACCTGCCCACCTTTACAGACTCAGAAGACCATCTGAGAGGGGAGCCCTTTGCATTCTCTGCGAAGCCTTCCCACCTTGGCCGCCCTCACTGGTCAATCCTCCCTGCTGCTGGTGGTAGCACTCTGCTTTTGCCCATTTTTCATCCTTGAGGAGCTCTGCAGGGACTTTATGGGTGGAAGAAAATAATGTTTAAAGTTTATCAATTTGAGGCATTGCTTATGATATTCTTTTTCCAAGAGTGCAGACTCTTAGTCCTATAAAAGGACTCAGGTAAACATTGGAGTTGAGCCTGGCTTTTACCATCCTTACCCATGATAAAGAGAAACATTCTCTCTAGCAGTATAAGTGGGGCTGGCATTTTGGAGGGTGTTTGGGCCCTAGGCACT
Source organism: Sapajus apella (assembly GCF_009761245.1). Classification (NCBI taxonomy): domain Eukaryota; kingdom Metazoa; phylum Chordata; class Mammalia; order Primates; family Cebidae; genus Sapajus; species Sapajus apella. Next base: position 2,457 of record NW_022444260.1, read on the forward strand.
CCACAAGGAAATAAAGATATACGTACAAGGATGTTAATTCGGCCTGGTTTATAACAAAAACTCAGAAATTGGACATGACTAGGAGATCACTGACATGGCACTGGCTGGATATATTATTACTCAGCCCATTCCGTTAGATGTGAATGGTGTGTGTGCGTGTGTGTGCGTGTGTGTGTGTGTGTGCTTCCTGTGGGCCCCATGCATTATTACTCAGCCCATCCCATTAGATACTATGGTGTGTGTGTGTGTGCATGCATGTGTGTGTGCATGTGTATGCATGTGCATGATTCCTGTGGGCACCATGAATTATTACTCAGCCTGTTCCATTAAATACTGGTGTGCGTGTGTATGTGTGTATGTGCACATGTGCATGTGCATGCTTCCTCTGGGCACCGTGCAGGACAACGGAGACTGCCTCCACCATGCCTGAACCACAGTCAGGTGCAAAACTGCAGGTGCTTATAGCAGATGCCAGGTTGTGTAATTCCCTGCACCCACCTACAAGGATTCCTACCTTCACAGCACAAAAGAACTCCCCAAACCAAGCAATTGTTTTAGCAGGTGTGTGGCAAGACGACACACATCAAAGTCCATCTGAAAATAAATTATGAACCATGGCAGTTTTCAGGTTTCCCTCCTAAATATTGTATTGGTCATATTTTATTGCTTCTGGAGTTGAGGAGGGAGTGCATGGATTCTCCAAAATAAGCCCAAAATGTGGTGTAGGTAGAGCTTTGGGTTTGAACTGAAGCTCTGCAGCTGGCTAAGCATGCAGCCTTGGACAATGTTTAACTCCCTGAGCCGTGGCTATCTAGTTCATGGAGTTGCTGAGAGGTCTAAGAGACATGAAAC
>NW_022444261.1:0-3307 GCF_009761245.1 Sapajus apella
GAGATCTGCCCCTTCCTTACTGTGTGACCTCGGGTGGTTTACTTAACCTCTCCAGGCCCCTAATCTTCCTCATCTATAAATGGACGTAGTAATACCCAGCTTATAGGGTCATGCGGAAGATAAAAATGTGAAACTTTATGTAAAGAACTTAGCACAGTGCTTGGAATGTTAATAGAATGGAAGAAATGATCGTTATTATCATTGGTCGCACTACTTTTAATTTATTTAGTTATTATTCATTTATTTTTTGAGAGGGAGTCTTGCTCTGTCACCCAGGCTGGAGCATGGTTGCTCAATCTCGGCTCACTGCAACCTCCACATCTTGGGTTCAAGCAATTCTCCTGCCTCAGCCTCCCAAGTAGGTGGCACTGTAGGCAGGAACCACCACACCCAACTAATTTTTTTTTTTTGTATTTTTAGTAGAGATGGGGTTTCACCATGTTGGCCAGGTCGGTCTTGAACTCCTGACCTCAAGTGATCCTCCCACCTCAGCCTCACAAGGTGGTGGGATTACAGGTGTGAGCCACTTGCCCAGCGCATTTTTTAAAAACAATTTCAGGCCAGGTGTGGCAGCTCATACTTGTAATCCCAGCACTGTGGGAGGCCTAGGTGGACAGATCACTTGAAGTCAGGAGTTCGAGACCAGCCTGGACAACATGGTGAAACCCCATCTAAAACAGACACAAGAAAGGTCTGGTGGTGTGCACCTGTGATTCCAGCTAGTAGGGGGGCCGATGGGGCAGGGTCACTTGAGCAATTGCAATACTGCACCCCAACCTGGTGACAGAGTGAGACCCTGTCTCAAAACACACACACACACCCCCCAAATTTTTCCACTGGTGTAATTTTATTTGATGAAAGTTATATATGGCTGGGCATGACGGCTCACACCTATAATACCAGCACTTTGGTAGGCCGAGGCAGGCGGATCACCTAAGGTCAAGAGATCGAGACCAACATGGCCAACATGGTGAAACTCCATCTTTACTTAAAAAAAAGCAAAAAAATTTAGCCAGGCCTGCTGGTGCACTCCTGTAGTCCCAGCTACCAGGGAGGCTGAGGCAGGAGAATACCTGGAGCCCAAGAGGTGAGTGTTGCAGTGAGCTGAGATCTTGCCACTGTACTTCAGCTTGGGCCACAGAGTGAGACTCCATCTCAAAAAAATAAACAAATTGGTCGGGTGTGGTGGCTCACGCCTGTAATCCCAACACTTTGTGAGGCCAAGGCAGGTGGGTCACCTGAGGTCGAGCTTTCAAGACCAGCATGACAAACATGGAGAAAACCTGTCTCTACTAAAAATTCAAAAATTAGCTGGGCATGGTGACATTTGCCTGTAATCCCAGCTACTTGGGAGGCTGAGGGCAGGAGAACGGCTTGAATGAGGGAGGCAGAGGTTGCGGTGAGCCTGGATCACACCACTGCACTCCTGCCTGGGCAACAAGAGTGAAACTCCATTGCAAAATAAAATAAAATTAAATTAAGGTTTTGTGTGTGCGTGTGTGTGTGTGTGTATACGTATATACATATATGGAATAATTAGTATTTGATTATATGGAATATAGAATATATGTCTAGAATATATATATTGGATCTTTTCATATGATTTCTTTTGATATATATAGAATCATCAGTATATTATTATACATGGAATGCAGGTATGGAATCTTTTGTGACTGACTTTTTTCATTCAGCATCATACCCTTGAGGTTCATGTGAATTGCTGCTAATTAGCCCACTTATCGTTGGGATTGGTTGCAGTTTTTGGCTATTGTGAACAAAGCTGCTATGAACACAGGTTTTTCTGTTTGCTTGTTTGTTTGAGATTAAGTCTTGCTTTGTCACCAAGGTCAGAGTGCAGTGGCACAATCTCCGCTCACTGCAACCTCCGCTCCAGGGTTGAAGCAATTCTCCGGTCCCAGCCTCCCGAGTAGCTGGGATTACAGGTAGGCACCACCATAATTGGCTAATCTTTGTATTTTTAGTTGAGCGGGGTTTCACCATGTTGGTCAGGCTGGTCTCGAACTCCTGATCTTGTGATCCACCCGCCTCAGCCTCCCAAAGTGCTGGGATTAGAAGCGTGAGCCACCGCACCCAGCCTGTTTTTGTTTTTTAAATGCGAACGTAAGTTTACATTTCTCTGGAATAAATGCCCAAACTGGATTGTATGTTAAGTACATGTTGAGTTTTATAAGAAACTACTAGAGTATATTCGAGAACAGCTGTACTCGATACATGTGATAATATAAAATATATTCTTATTGGCAATGTATAAATGATCCAGTTTCTCCAGCATTTGGCACTACCGTTATGTTTTATTTTAGCCATTGGTAAGTCTGTGGTAATTTTTGAAATGTCCGTAGTAATATTGTGCTTTTAATGTTCACTTCCCTAATGGCTAATGAGGTGGAATACCTTTTTCATGCACCCACCATCTACACATTGCTTTGGTAAAATCTTTGCTCCTGATTTTCTTTCAATTTTTAAGATATGTGGTAATTTATACTTAACATAAAATCTACCATCCTGACTGTTTTTAGGTACAGAGTTGGGTCACATTAAACATATTAAATGTATTCATAATGTCACGCAACCATCACTGCCATCAGTCTCCATGGCTCTTTTCTTTTTCTTTTTTTGAGACAGAGTCTCCTTCTGTCACCCAGGCTGGAGTGCAGTGGCAGGATCACAGCTCACTGCAACTTCTACCTCCCGAGTTGAAGCAATTCTCCTGCCTCAGCCTCCTATGTAGTTGGGATTACAGGCGTCCGCAACCACACCTGGTTAATTTTTGTATTTTTAGTAGAGGCAAGGTATCTCCATGTTGGCCAGGCTGGTCTCAAACTCCTGACCTCAGGTGATCTGCCTGCCCCAGCCTCCCAAAATGCTGGGATTACAGGTGTGAGCCACCATGCCTGGATGGTTCTTTTCATCTTGTAAGACTAAAACTCTCTACCCGTAAAATACAAACTCCCTGTTCCCTCCTCTGCCAGCCCCTGGCAACCACCATTCTACTTTCTGTCTTTACTATTTTGAATATTATTTTGTTTTCGATTTTGTTTTGAGATGAAGTCTCGCTCTGTCACCCAGGCTGGAGTACAGTGGCTCGATTTCGGCTCACTGCAACCTCCGCCTCCTGGGTTCAAGTGATTCTCATGCTTCAGCCTCCCAAGTAGCTGGGATTACAGGCATGTGCCATCATGCCTGGCTAATTTTTGTATTTTTAGTAGAGACGTGGTTTCAGCATGTTGATCAGGCTGGTCTTGAACTCCTGACCCGGCCGGGCAAGGTGGCTCACACCTGTAATCTC
>NW_022444262.1:0-3307 GCF_009761245.1 Sapajus apella
TGTTATCCAGGCTGGAGTGCAATGGTGCGATCTCGGCTCACTGCAACCTCCGCCTCCTGGGTTCAGGCAGTTCTCCTGCCTCAACCTCCTGAGGAGCTGGGATTACAGGCATGCGCCACCATGCCCAGCTAATGTTTTGCATTTTTTAGTAGAGACGGGGTTTCACCATGTTGACCAGGATGGTCTCGATCTCTTGACCTTGTGATCCACCCGCCTCGGCCTCCCAAAGTGCTGGGATTACAGGCTTGAGCCACCGCGCCCAGCGACAATGCATTTTCACCTGTAATATACGTGATAGGAGTTTTACAAAGGGCTCAAAATGATAGTGTGACATGGCTTCAAAAAAATGTTTGTATTAGTAAGCACATGGAGCACACAGAGTTACTGAATGAAAGGTTTGTTTTTTTCTTTTTCGAGACGGAGTCTTGCTCTGTCGCCCATGGTGGAGTACAGTGGTGTGATCTCAGCTCACTGCAACCTCTGAGTCCTGGGTTCAGTGATTCTCCTGCCCCAGCCTCCGGAGTAGCTGGGATTATAAGTGTGCACTACCATGCCTGGCTAATTATTTATTTTTAGTGGAGATGGAGTTTCACCATGTTTGCCAGGCTGGTCTCAAACTCCTGACCTCAGGTGATCTGCCCGTCTCGGCCTCCCAAAGTGCTGTGATTACGGGCGTGAGCCACCGCACCCAGCCTGGAAGTTCTGTTAATGAGTGTTCAGAGAAAGGGAAATAACAGTCGGGTTACACAAAGAAAACACGATAGCTGTTTCTTTAAATATCTGAAAAATTATCCTGAAGTCATGTATATTTTTCTCTGCATTTACAAGGGTAGAGTTAAACAGGTCGAAGATAAAGGCAGACTCTGTGTGTCTGTGAGATCTTAACAATTATAACATTCCTAGGGTGGGATGGATGCCCTTGGGAAGAGTAAGCTCCCAGCCTATATAAGAGATACTGCAGAAGAGGTTTATGCTTTAACCTGGTCAGACCTCTCAGATTTTTCCAACTCTTAAAGTTTAATGATCTTTAAAAGGTCTATTTTAGAATAAGTGGTGCAACTCTTTATCCACAAATGTCAAAACTAAGAGTCAAAACTGGAGTGCCACTGCACTCCAGCCTGGGTGACAGAGTGAGACTCTGTCTCAAAAACAAAAAACAGAAAACAAAACAATGTCTGGTACTTGGTAAATGCTATATAAATGTTAACGCTTGCCTTTCATTTTGAGAGTATGTACCTCCTAGACAGATACTTTTGGTGTTAAAAGTGTTCTCTATAACATGAAATAAAGGTGATACTACATTGTCCTTTTTTGTACAGTGTCTTTAGTAATTCCTACTGTGCCCCCTACAAAAAAAAAAAGTTTTTAAGAGAAGAAATGAAAAACCAAATAAGTGTAAGTCAATTTCTAATACACTTTTTTGGGGAAAATTTTGCCCATCCATAAAATGTGAAACCATGGTTCTATAATAAAAAGACAAGAAAGAATATCACACCTAGCTCTTACTGCCTTAATTGAGAAGAAAACCATTGGGAAAAAAACTTTTTAGGTTCATCAGCCAAGAAGTCAGTTTCTTCAACAAATCTAAATCACATACAGTATATCCTCTACTGAAAAGTCAAAATGGAAGTTACTCTAATGTCCTCAAATAAATTTCACCCTAAACAAAAAACAAGTAAAAATGTTTTGAGTCTCGTAAAATGCATGTCAGCCCCAAAGCATTTATTAAGAACAACACTTACCCTATATTCAAAATCTGCAAACTCCCGACCCCCACGACCTCCTCTGAATCCACCACGAAATCCTCGAGGGGCAGTGAAGGTACCACCTCTGCCACCACCACGCCCTCTGCCACCACGGAAACCAAGACCTCCTCTGCCTCTGTATCCCCCACGACCACGGTTTGGACGAAGTGGGATTCCAAATGTTTCAGCATTTAATCTTCTTTCTTCAGCCCAGGTTGGTCTCCGTTCTCTATTATAAAAGCAAATAATCTTCAGCATATCAGGCTTAAAAGAACACCACTCAGCCAAAATATGCAACACTATTCCCAAATTAAGGCTAAATAATTCCTAAAGCTAATTAGAAATAAGCATTTAAGTTGTCACAAGCTGTTCATGGCATATGAGTTCAATATGTTCCTATAATATTCTGTTAAACTTCATGTGAACACATGACTGATATTAGTTTCTTGCAAATACACCTGATAAAACAAAGAAACATAGTAACAGCCCCAATATAATGGAAATTCAGATAAAATGAGATTGGTACTGACTTCGCTTTCCACTCAGTCCCAAGGGAAAAAAGAAGACAACGCCAGACAGGAAGACCTTATCTCAGGAAGCTAGGAGATGGAAGATGGGCCCTTGGGTCCCCATTATGCTGCTGGCCCAATCTCTGGATCTAATGCCAATGAACCCAAGAAGTATCTGAATTGTTGCGGCTGTCGTCCAGCCAATTGTGGGACTCAGATATCTCCAACCATGTTTATACTGAAGTAAACAACTGCCACCAGAGGGCACCAAACTTCAGCCAGGACAAGGACAAGGACAATCTGGATTGGGCAGGGGAACCTCTAGAACTGTTCCTTGCACTGGGTCCTTTAATTAACCTCTCAATAATTTACCAATTTTCTGGACCCACATTTACTACAATCTGGCAGTTTTTAATAGTATCAGCAAACTTCAAAGTAGATTAGCACTTTGGTTCTGGCTTCATTTGAACTACAATGTAGAGTGGTGAAAGAAAAGGTCATACTTAGACATTAACTAAATGCTTGCTTTAATTACTAATATTCAAATATGAATATATCCTTAAATAAAAGTATATGATTATTTCTTCTTTTGAATGAATAATTTAGCACTTTGGGAGGCCGAGGTGACTGGATCACCTGAGGTCGGGAGTTTGAGACCAGCCTGACCAACATGGAGAAACCCAAGAAACCCATCTCTACTGAAAATACAAAATTAGCTGGACGTGGTGGTGCATGCCTGTAATCCCAGCTACTTGGGATGCTGAGGCAGGAGAATCCCGTGAACTCAGGAGGTGGAGGATGTGGTGGGCCAAGATTGTGCCATTGCACTCCAGCCTAGGCAACAAGATGAAACTCCGTCTCAAAAAAACAAACAAACAAACAAAACCAATTATGGCCAGGTGTCGTGGCTCATGCCTGTAATCCTAGTACTAGTACTTTGGGAAGCTGAGGTGGGAGGACTGCTTGAGGCCAGGAGTTCAAGACCAGCCTGGGCAACAAAGGAAGACCCCATCTCTACAAAAATGAAAAAAATAAGGCGGGTGTGGTGGTGTG
>NW_022444263.1:0-377 GCF_009761245.1 Sapajus apella
AAAGATCGGGTTACCCACAAAGGGAAGCCTATCAGACTCACAGCAGATCTCTCAGCAGAAACCCTACCTGCCAGAAGAGAGTGGGGGCCAATATTCAACATCCTTAACCAAAAGAACTTTCAACCCAGAATTTCTTATCTGGCCAAACTAAGCCTCATAAGTGAAGGAGAAATAAAATTCTTTATGAACAAGCAATTTCTCAGAGATTTCATCACCACCAGGCCTGCTTTACAAGAGCTCCTGAAAGAAGCACTAGACATAGAAAGGAACAACCAGTACCAGTCATTCCAATAACATACCAAATGGTAAAGAGCATCAACACAATGAAGAAGCTGCATCAACTAACAGGCAAAACAGTCAGCTAACATCAAAATGGG
>NW_022444263.1:477-3307 GCF_009761245.1 Sapajus apella
TCCCACACAATAATAGTGGGAGACTTTAACACCCCATTGTCAATATTAGACAGATCAACAAGACAGAAAATCAACAAGGATATCCAGGATTTGAACTCAGACCTGGACCAAGCAAACCTAATAGACATTTACAAAACTCTCCACACCACAGCCAGAGAATATACATTCTTCTCAGTACCACATCACACCTACTCTAAAACTGACCACATAATTGGGAGTAAATCACTCCTCAGCAAATTCAAAAGAACGGAAATGATAACAAACAGTCTCGCAGATGACAGTGCAATCAAGTTAGAACTCAGAATTCAGAAACTAACAGAGAACTCCACAGCTTCATGGAAACTGAACAACTGGCTCTTGAATGTTGACTGGATAAATAATGAAATGAAGGAAGAAATAAAAACGTTCTTTGAAACCAATGAGAACGAAGATGCAATACACCAGAATATCTGGGACACATTTAAGGCAGTGTCTAGAGGAAATATATATCAATAAATGCCCACATGAGAAGCAAGGAAAGATCTAAAATCAACAACCTATCATCAAAACTGAAAGATCTAGAGGAGCAAGATCAAAAAAACTCAAAACCTAGCAAAAGACCAGAAATAACTAAGATCAGAGCAGAAGTGAAGGAGATAGACACACAAAAAACCCTTCAAAAAAAAAATCAATAAATCCAGGAGCTGGTTTTTCAAAAAAATCAATAAAATAGACCACTAGCCAGATTAATAAAAAAGAAAAGAGAGAATAATCAAATAGATGCAATAAAAAATGATAAAGGGGAAATCACCACAGATTCCACAGAAATACAAACCATCATCAGAGATTATTATGAACAACTCTATGCACATAAACTAGTAAACCTGGAAGAAATGGATAAATTCCTGGACACTTGCATCCTCCCAAGCCTAAACCAGGAAGAAGCTGAAACCCTGAATAGACCAATAACAAGGGCAGCATTGGAGGCAGCAATTAAGAGCCTACCACCCAAAAAGCACAGGTCCAGATGGGTTCACAGCCGAATTCTACCAGACATACAAAAGGAGCTGGTACCATTCCTGGAACTATTTCAAACAATCCAAAAAGAGAGAATCCTTCTCCAATCATTTTATGAGACTGATATCATCCTCATACCAAAACCCAGCAGAGAGTCAACCAGAAAACTTCAGGCCAGTATCCATGAGGAACGTAGATGCAAAAATCTTCAATAAAATACTGGCAAACCAACTGCAATAGCACATCAAAATCCTTATCCACCATGATCAAGTAGGCTTCATCCCGGGATGCAAGGCTGGTACAACATACGCAAGTCTATAAATGTAATTCACCACATAAACAGAACCAAAGACAAAAACCAGATGATTATCTCAATTGATGCAGAGAAGGCCTTTGACAAAATTCAACAGCACTTTATGCTAAAAACTCTCAATAAACTAGGTATTGAGGGAATGTATCTCAAAATAATAAAAGCTATTTATGACAAACCAACAGCCAATATCATACTGAATGGGCAAAAACTGGAAGCATTCCCTTTGAAATCTGCCACTAGACAAAGATGCCCTCTCTCACCACTCCTATTCAATATAGTATTGGAAGTTCTAGCCAGAGCAATCAGGCAAGAAAAAGAAATAAAGGGTATTCAAATAGGAAAGAAGGAAGTCAAATTGTCTCTATTTGCAGACTACATGATTGTATACTTAGAAGACCCCATCGTCTCAACCCAAAATCTCCTGAAAATTATAGGCAACTTTAGCAAGGTCTCAGGATACAAAATCAATGTACAAGAATCACAAAGATTCCTATACACCAATAACAGACTTAAAGAGAGCCAAATCAAGAATGAATTGCCATTCACAATTGCTACAAAGAGAATAAAATACCTAGGAATACAATTAACAAAGAATGTAAAGGACCTCTTCAAGGAGAACTACAAACCACTGCTCAATGAAATAAGAGAGGACACAAACAGATAGAGAAACATTCCATGCTCATGGTTAGGAAGAATCAATATCGTGAAAATGGTCATACTGCCCAAAGTAATTTACAGATTCAATGCTATCTCCATGAAGCTACCAATGACCTTCTTCACAAAACTGGAAAAAACCACCTTAAACTTCATATGGAACCAAAAGAGATCCCGCATAGCCAGGTCAATTTAAGCAAAAAGACCAAAGCTGGAGGCATCACACTACCGGACTTCAAACTATACTACAAAGCTGCAGTGATCGAAACACCATGGCACTGGTACCAAAACAGAGATATAGACCAATGGAACACAACAGAGGCCTTGAAAGCAACACCACACATCTACAACCATCTGATCTTTGACAAACCTGACAAAAATAAGCAATGGGGAAAGGATTCCCTGTTTAGTAAATGGTGTTGGGAAAACTGGCTAGCCATGTGCAGAAAGCAGAAACTAGATCCCTTCCTGTCACCTTACACTAAAACTAACTCCAGATGGATTAAACACTTAAACATAAGACCTAACACCATAAAAACCCTAGAAGAAAATCTAGGCAAAACCAATCAGGACATAGGCATAGTCAAGGACTTCATGACCAAGACACCAAAAGCATTGGCAACAAAAGCCAAAATAGACAAATGGGACCTAATCAAACTCCACAGCTTCTGCACAGCAAAAGAAACAGTCAGTAGAGTGAATTGGCACCAAACAGAATGGGAAAACATTTTTGCAATCTACCCATCTGACAAAGGGCTGATATCCAGTATCTACAAAGAACTAAAACAGATTTACAAGAAGAAAACAAACAAACCCATTCAAAAGTGGGCGAAGGATATGAACAGACACTTTACAAAAGAAGACATA
>NW_022444264.1:0-3306 GCF_009761245.1 Sapajus apella
CAACATGGCGAAATCCTGGCTCACCTAAAAATACAAAAACAATTAGCGGGGTGTAGGGGTACGCATCTGTGATCCCAGCTACTCAGGAGGCTGAGGCAGGAAAACCGCTTGAGCCCCGGAGGTGGAGGTTGCAGTGAGCCGGGATCATGCCACTGCTCTCCAACCTCGAAGACAAACAGACTTTGTCTCAAAAATAAATAAATAAATAAACGTTAAATAATAAAATAAAATAAAATAAAATTAGAACAATATCTGTCCAAAAGAATTATTGTTAAACTTTATTGTTTTGAGATGGAGTCTTGCTCTGTCCCCAGGCTGGAGTGCAGTGGCACAATCTTGGCTCACTGCAACCTCCACCTCCTGGGTTTAAGCGATTTTCCAGCCTCAGCCTCCAGAATAGCTGGGACTACAGGTGGATTGCTTGAGGTCAGGAGTTCAAGACCAGCCCGGCCAACATGGTGAAACCCCGTCTCTATTTCTATTTAAAAAATAATAATAATAAAATTAAAATTAAAAAATAGCCTCGCTGTGGTGGCCCACGCCTGTAATCCCAGCACTTTGGGAGGTCGAGGTGGGTGGATCATCTGAGGTCAGGAGTTCGAGACCAGCCTGGCTAACATGGCGAAACTCCATCTCTACTAAAAATACAAAAATTAACCCAGCGTGGTGGCAGGCGCCTGTAATCCCAGCTACTCAGGAGGCTGAGGCAGGACAATCGCTTGGACCCAGGAGACAGAGATTGCAGCGAGCCAAGATGACGCCACTGCACTCCAGCATGGGCAACGAGAGTCAAACTCCATCTCAAAAATAATAAATAAATAAATAAATAAATAAATAAATAAAAATTGAGGTACACATCAAGGAAAAACAACTGAAATTTTCTTTTCTTTTTTTTGAGACAGTGTCTCGTTTTGTTGCCCAGGCTAGAGTGCAGTACCATGATATCAGCTCACCGCAACCTCTACCTCCCAGATTCAAGCTATTCTCCTGCCTCAGCCTCCCAAGTAGCTTGAACTATAGGCACACATTACAACATCTGGTTATTTTTTGTTCTTTTAGTAGAGAAGGAATTTCACCACGTTGGCCACGCTGGTTTTGAACTCCTGGCTTCAAGTGATTTATCTTCCTTGGCTTCCCAATGTGCTTCAGCCACCATGCCTCCTCCTTCTTTCTTTTTTTTTTTTTTTTGAGATGGAGTCTCACTCTGTCGCCCAGGCTGGAGGGCAGTGGCGCAATCTTGGCCCACTGCAACCTCCACCTCCTGGGTTCAAGCAATTCTTCTGCCTCAGCTTCCCCAGTAGCTGGGACTACAAGTGCATGCCAGCTACCATGCCCGGCTAATTTTTCATTTGTAGTAGAGATGGGGTTTCACCATGTTGGCCAGGCTGGTCTCGAACTCCTGACCTCAGGTGATCTGCCCGCCTCAGCCTCCCAAAGTGCTGGGATTACAGGCGCTGGTATTACAGGTGTGAGCCACCGCGCCCGGCCGCCGTCTCCTTTTTTCAAGATGAAGTCTTGCTCTGTCATTCAGACTGGGATGCAATGGCACGATCATGGCTTATTGCAGCCTCAACCCTCAGGCTTAAGTAATCCTCCCATCTCAGCTTCCCAAGTAGCTGGGCCCACAGGTACGTGCTACCACGCCCAACCAAGCTTTTTATTTTTTGTAGAGACGAGGTCCCACTATGTTGCTCAGGTTGGTCTCAAACTCCTGAGTGCAAGCGAGCCTCTCACTTCAGTTTCCAGAGTGCTTGGATTACAAGTGTGAACCACCATGCCCGGGCCTATGTAATTATTTTTGTTGTTTTCTTTCTTTCTTTATGAACTATGTAATTACATCAGTCTATATGAATGTGCTTTTTTTTTTTTAAAGATGGGGTTTCACCATGTTGGTCAGGTTGGTCTTGAACTCCCGAGCTCAGGTGATCCGCCCGCCTTGGCCTCCAAAGTGCTTGGATTACAGACGTGAGCCACCGCGTCCGGCCTGAATGTGCTATATTTTACTCATTGGGGATTTTACCTTTGAGGCCAGGCTGGATGGCTCATACCTCCCAACCCCAGCATGTTGGGAGGCTGAGGTAGGTGGATCACTTGAGGCCAGGAGTTCGAGACCAGCCTGGCCAACATGGTGAAACTCCATCTCTACTAAAAATACAGGAAAAATTAGCCAGGTGTAGTGGTGCATGCCTGTAATCCCAGCTGTGGGGGAGGCTGAGGCACAAGAATCGTTTAAACCAGAAAGGCAGAAGTTGCAGTCAGCCAAGATCACATCACTCCTCTCCAGCCTAGGTGACAGAGCCAAGACTCTGTCTCCAAAAAAAAAAAAAAAAAAAAGAAGTGAGGGATTTTATCTTTGAATGTGAAAGTCCCAGCTACTTGGGAGGTTGCTTGAGCCCAGAAGTTCAGGGCTATAGTTCATGCTATGATTTTGCCTGAGAATAGCCACTGCATTCCAGTCTGGGCAACATAGTGAGACCCTGTCTCTAAAAAAAACAAAATTAAAATAATTTAGCCATCACAATGGTTCACACCTGTAATCCCAGCTACTTGGACAGCTGAGGCAGGGGGTTGACTTGAGCCCAGGAGATCAGCCTGAACAATATTAATGAGACAGCATCTCAAAAAATGATAATTTTTTTTTTTTTTTTGAGACGGAGTCTTGCTCTGTCCCCCTGTCTGGAGTGCAGTGGCACAATCTTGGCTCACTGCAATCTCCTCCTCCCAGGTTCAAGTGATTCTCCTGCCTCAGCCTCCTGAGTAGCTGGGACCACAGGCGTGTGCCACCATGCCCAGCTAATTTTTTTTTTTTTTAAGACAGGTTTTCACCCTGTTGGTCAGGCTGGTCATGAACTCCCAACCTCAGGTGATCCACCTGCCTTGGCCTCCAAAGTGCTTGGATTACAGGCGTGAGCCACCACATCCGGCCTTAATTTTTGTATTTTTAGTAGAGACGGGGTTTCACCATGTTGGCCAGGATGCTATCAATCTCTTGACTTCGTGATCCACCCGCCTCAGCTTTCCAAAATGCTGGGATTACAGGCGTGAGCCACCACTCCCAGCCATAATAATAAAACTTTAAGGGAAAAAAAAATTGTCCTTGGCTCCATTTCATGACATGTCAATTCGATTTTATCTACATGTAGGCCAGGTGTGGTGGCTCACACCTGTAATCCCAGCACTTTGAGAGGCCAAGGCGGGTGGATCATGAGGTCAGGAGTTCGACACCAGCCCGACCAACATGGTGAAACCCCGCCTCTACTAAACATATGAAAAACTAGCCAAGCATGGTGGCACATGCCTGTAATC
>NW_022444265.1:0-3306 GCF_009761245.1 Sapajus apella
ATTACAGGCACGAGCCACTGCATGCAGCCTGAAGACTACTATAAAGTCACTTACATGGCAAGTGCCTCGTAACCAAGTTGACATGAGGTATCAAGAGAACACTTACAAAAATAGCGAGTGTTGTAGTAATTCCAAAAGTGTTCAGAATCAGGAGCTCGTGTGGATATTCCTTGTGAATTCTTATTGTACAATCAGATGGCCGACTTCTAGATGGTATTACTAGCACTTTTCTGCAGAGCAGGTGACAGGGGCCAGAGCCTCAGATCATCAGCCTCACTTGACCCGTCTTACGTCTTGGAATCCAATAACATGATTTATAGTGAACTGAGAGCTTAGATGTTAAAGAAGCCAGGGCTAGAATCTGGTGTTCTTTCAATGAGCAGTTTGGCAAGTGGAAGCGAAGAATGGAAAACTAGCTACAGACGTGGAGTAAGGAAGTGAGGTCATTTTGGGAAGTGAGAATGAAGGGAGGTAACAGAGGACTGACGCTCAGGCCCCAATATGCCTAGACAAGGCTCTTGTTACTGATGGGATTCAAAGTGGTGATTTTTCCTTTTGCCAAAGGCTCTAACATGGTTTAACTGATTTCCTTTATTTCTTCCCTTCTCCTCACCTCTTCCCTCCCCTCCCCTCCTTTCCTTTCTTTTCCTTCCTTTCTCTTCCTTTTTTCTTTTTGGAGACAGTCTTGCTCTGTTGCCCAGGTCAGATCTCAGCTCACCTCAACCTCATCATCCTGGGTTCAAGAGATTCTGCTGCCTCAGCCTCCTGAGTAGCTGGGACTGCAGGCATGGACCACTATACCTGGCTAATTTTTGTATTTTTAGTAGAAATGGGGTTTTACAATATTGGCCAGGCTGGTGTTGAACTCCTGACCTCAAGTAATCTACCCGCCTTGGCATCCCAAATTGTTGGGATTACAGGCATGAGCCGTCGTGCTTGGCTCTCACTCTTCCTTTCAGCAGGGTCTTTCTGCTGCCCAGGCTAGAATGCAGTGGTGATCATAACTGACTCCATCCTTCAACTCCTAGCCTCCAGTGATTCTCCCACTTCAGCCTCCTCGGTAGTTTAGACTACAGGTATGCACCACCATGCCAGGATAATTATTTTGATTTAGAGATGAAGACTTGCTATGTTTCAGAGGCTGGGCTCCAATTACTGGCTTTAAGCAATCCTTTTGCCTTAGATTACCAAAGCGCTGGGATTACTGGTTGTGAGCCACCACACTCACTGCTGACATCCTGTCTTTATAATTTTGGTATTCTATTCATCATGTATTTTTCAAGGATGTTAATTTTTATTTTTTTCAAAAATGGAGTTAAAATGTTATCTTGGTTGCTGAGATTTTTGGCACACTCTTCAGTTTTGTGCTCACTTGTTCTAGTCGTGTCCCTGAGAAAGAGGAAAAACATGATTCAGGATGGGACCAAACACTTCACTTACTTCACTTCATTTTCCTTCTGATCGAATGTACAGCAAACAATAATTTCTGATATTCAAAGGAAGCTGTAAGAAGGGCAAAATGGCCGGGCGTGGTGGACCATGCCTGTAATCCCAGCACGTTGTGAGACCGAGGTGAGCAAATCATGAGGGGAAGAGATTGAGACCACTCTGGCCAACATGGTGAAATCCCATCTCTAATAAAAGTAAAAAAAAAATTAGCCGGACGTAGTGGTGCATGCCTGTGGTCCCAGCTACTCAGGAGGATGAGGCAGGAGAATTTTTGAAACAGGAAATCTCAAATTGCAGTCAGCCAGGATCGCAGCACTGCATCCAGCCTGGCGATAGAGGGAGACTCCGTCTCAAAAAAAAGTAAAATAAGGTCAAAACATGAAAGAAGGGACCAGCCTTTAGAATTTTCTTTGGTCCACCACCCTCCAGCTGGTCTGCTCACTGACTCACCTCTGGGATCCAAATTGGGGTGACACCATTACTACTGATCCCCTTAACTATCTTGACCAAGCTATGCAAAAAGTATCTTCCTTTGTGTTCTGAAAATGTTAGAACTTTTAATAGAAAAATAATTAGGCTGGGTGTTGTGGCTCACACATGTAATCCTAGCATTTTGGAAAGCTGAGGCAGGTAGACAACCTGAGGTTGGGAGTTTGAGACCGGCCTGGCCAACGTGGTGAAACCACATCTCTACTAAAAATACACAAGTTAGCTGGGCATGGTGGCAGGCACCTGTATCCCAGCTACTGGGGTGGCTGAGGCACCAGAATCACTTGAACCCGGGAGGTGGAGGTTGCAGTGAGCTAGAAGCATGCCACTGCACTCCAGCCTGGATGACAGAGTGAGATTCCATTTAAAAAGAAACAGAAAGATAGAAAATTAAAATAATTTAATGAATACCAACTCAGAAAGTATTATGTTTAAAGAACACAGATTTGACCCCCCTCTGGTCTCATTGACCTGTCAGTGAATAAAAGTTAGCTCTATGTCAGGGATCCGTTCTGGTATGTCAACAAGCATATGAGCAGTGGTTATTGAGTTTGCCAGGCTTCGAGAGAGTCTTTGCCCTTGCTCTGATAGTGTTGAATTATATAAAAGACCTGCAGTGGTAAGGGATGTATCAAGGCTGTTCGGTCTTAAACGCCTCAATTAATAGCAATAAACGCTGGAAACAGAGACAGGTATCAGGAACGTTTCTACCGTGCTATACTCAACACCGAACATTTCTTATACAAAGTAAGGACAACTAGACATTCAAGTCACTGAGTGCTTTATTGCACAATTAAGAAATGTATAACCATTTCATTACTTTACAATGGTAAAACTGATTTGTAACTTTTATGTGAATGTGTGACTTTGCACTTGAAAGAGTTTAGACTTCTATTAAAGAAGATGTATCTTCACCATATAAAGTGGTTTTATTTAGTAAAAAATATACAAACAAGTACATGTTTTAAACATAAATATAACTGAGAATAGCCCATGTTTCTAGTCAAATGCACTTGTGGAAAATACCATTCATCCACAAAGATGCTTTTAATAAGCTTTGAAAGGGGGACAAACTCCATAGTGTTGTCAGATTTTTCTACTTAAAATTACATGTATATTAACACCAACCTTTTATTTTAGAAAAATAAGGGTTAATGGTTTATGGTTTCTTCTACTCTATAATGTTTACAAAGTAAAACTTCTACTCAAGAGATGAACTTGTGGACCAGCATAGCGGCGCATGCCTGTCTGTAATCCCAACATTTTCGGAGGCCAAGGAAGCAGATCACTTGAGCTCACCTGCCTGAGTTTGAGACCAGCCTGGTCAACATGGCAAAACCCCATCTCTACAAAAAATACAAAAATTAG
>NW_022444266.1:0-3304 GCF_009761245.1 Sapajus apella
AAATAGACTTTAAATACCTGTAGAAAGCTCATCCATTAAATGTATTTTTCGTTAATATTCAAATATCTCAATTGGGCTTTTAGTGGGATTACTTGTCAAACTACCGAAAACCAAGAATACTGTTCAGGAAGGGCAATGTCTTGAGACATCTGTGGTAGTCACAACTGGTGGTGGTTGCTACTGACACCTAATGGGTAGAAGCTGCGGATGCTGTTAAACAACCTGCAGTAACACAGGACAGCCGACAACTAAGAATTATCCAATCCAAAATGTCAATAGTGCAGAGGCTGAAAAACCATGGCTGAGAATATAATACCATGTCATATAGACAGTATTTGTTACAGAATTTCAACATTACCCAACTATAACATTCTTACCTTTGCATCTCATCTTGTGTAAGATTCTTTCTCATTTCTCTAGAAAGATGATAAAGACGATGGAGTGTAGATGCATGAAAAAGAGCATTTCCAGATTTCCAAAATACAGTTGAGACTTTGTTATAGTAATTTGCCATCAATTGAGGTTTAGGTGGTTTTTTAGACAAGGAGAATAGCCCATGAATATCTTCCACAGCTTTGAACGCTTCCTAAAATTAGTAGTATAAATTAAAGTCACTGCATTCTATAACATAAAAAAAAAAATCTAATTCAAATTTCTATAAAATCTACAACATGGAAAACATAAAAATAGCAAATAAAATACCTTGATATGTGGTTCTCTTTATTCATGTATAATTTAATATCTCATATATTTTAGAAAACTGCCATAATTACAAAAACACGAACTCCTTAAACTCTTTTAATTTCTTTAGGAAATACTGGAAAGTAGACAGAGCAGACTAAAGAAAATATTTGCATATTATCCCATCACTCGGGGCAATAAGAAAAAAATCTAGAAGGATATACAACAAGTTATTTCTCAGTGATAAGATAATGGATGAATATTTCTCTTAACTTATACATTTTGTTCTATCATGAGCATGTTTACTTATCTTCTACTGGTAGTATTTTAAGATGGGTGTCCCTACAGAAAAGGAAACATGGGGAAGAACAAGACATGGAATCAGTTTCACTTGGCTCAAAGACTCCCAATTTTTAGTTTCTTCCTTATAATTTCAATAAAATATTGTCCATCAAATATATAAAAGACTTCAAAGGCACATGACTACACAATTGTATGGAATGTCTTTGTAGAATTCTTAGAGAAGGGCCAGGTAGAGGACTAGCTTCCCACCACCACCGAGATCTCCAATGCACGACAGTCAGCTAAAGCCGCACTAAGAAATCTCAAAATAGCCTACAGCAGCACTTCTGCAACTATCAGTAGTAAAGGATTCGTTTTTGTTTTTGTTTTTTTTAATTTCTAACCTCTTACCAAAGAATATAAAATACAAAATTACCACAAAAATGAAACAAAAAGCTCAATTTTTATCATAGTAAACACACAAAAAATTTACAATAAAATTCCTAAGAAACTCTGCATATGCTTTTCTCCTCTATACTTATTTCATCACAGACCAGACAGTTCACAAATGACACCAGTCATGAAACCACATTTGAGCAGTACTGGCAACGTACTGTTTTATATGCTGAGAAACTGTGTCTGAAAGATACTACATGGTTTGGTCCAGAATTCATGGAAGCCAACTAGAACGAAAATATTCTGAGATTTCTTGTTGAGAACTTTTCACAGACCATCAGGCAATTTTAATTTCTTACCTTATCTACTGAAATTAACCAACGCATACCAAGATGAAGCTATTCATTAAGGAAAGTAACACACACTATTATTTCTAGAAAGAAAAGCTAATAGTTCCAACATACCTGCCACAATTCCATGCTGATGGCACTGTCCAACTGAACAAGTCTGGTTTCCAAATGCATGGACTGGCTCTCTGGATTATTAAGATTGATTGCCGTACTTTGGTTATGGTGGCGCTGAATCTGCGATAAGTGCATTCTCAAATTGTCACACAGTTTACGGAATTCAGCCTTACGCGTGTATTGGAGGCAGAATTTGAAAGCTATAAGCATAATTGTAAAATATATTAGGTATCTTCCACTATCTACTTAAATATTTGAATAGGTTTTATTTCACACGCTAAAATCAGTTATTTTAATAGGATTCCCCAAACTCATCATTGGTCTTTGTGATGAACTGACAATCAACTTATTTCATCCAGGCTGCCTTTTTGAGTGAACCCTAACAAAAGCAAAGACATAATCATCAGTCCTCGCCTAGAACTAAAACATGGTTCTGGCAGAGTTTACAAATAGGAAACTACAATTTAGATCTAAGAGTCAACTTTCAAAGACCCATCACTTTAAATCCTAAGAGTAAAATTTTCTAGTCTGAATTATTATGAACTTTGATATCTAACTTACACAGAAAGCAACAAGTTTCCATGCTAATTAAAACTATCTAATACAAATTGAGGGCTTATGGTAACCTAATTTCAACAGACTATATAGATACATGTATGAACTACTTTTTCTGTCATTTAAATGTACACATTCATTTTTTACTGTCACATATGTAATATCAGAATATTTTTTAGATTTCCTTTGCCCTTAAAAATAGTATGTCTAGGGCCAGACGCAGTGGCTCACGCCTGTAATCCCAGCACTTCGGGAGGCCGAGGCAGGCAGATCACCTGAAGTCAGGAGTTCAAGACCAGCCTGGTCAACATGGAGAAACCCCATCTCCACTAAAAATACAAAATTAGCCGGGCGTGGTGATACACGCCTGTACTCCCAGCTACTCGGGAGGCTGAAGCAGGAGAATCGCTTGAACCCGGAGGCGGAGGTGGCAGTGAGCCGAGATCATGCCATTGCGCTCCAGCCTGGGCAACAAGAGCGAAACTCCGTCTCAAAAAAAAAAAAGAAGAAGAAGAAATAGTATGCCTAGGCTGGGCGCTGTGGCTCATGACTGTAACCACAGCACTTTGAGAGGCCGAGACGGGCGGATCACGAAGTCAAGAAATCAGGACCATCCTGGCCAACACGGTGAAACCCCGTCTCTACTAAAAATACAAGAATTGGCCGGGCGCGGTGGCTCACGCCTGTAATCCCAGCACTTTGGGAGGCCGAGGCGGGTGGATCACGAGGTCAAGAGATCGAGACCATCCTGGTCAACATGCTGAAACCCCGCCTCTACTAAAACTACAAAACATTAGCTGGGCATGGTGGCACGTGCCTGTAATCCCAGCTACTCAGGAGGCTGAGGCAGGAGAACTGGCTGAACCCAGGAGGCGGAGGTTGCGGTGAGCCAAGATCGCGCCATTGTACTCCAGCCTGGGTAACAA
>NW_022444267.1:0-661 GCF_009761245.1 Sapajus apella
ACCCATATTCAGACTCTTAAGAATTAGCTTTAAGATCGCATCTAAATCATACGACAAACGTCTCTTTCAAACTGCTCCACTATGTGTTCGTTCACCTTCGGAAGTTGCATCTATGTTTAGATTCTGCCAGTTAGAAAAACGTTTCTCCAAAAAGCTGCTTTGGGATATTCCTGAGTGAATGGGAGTATAGGGTTTAATGAGAAATATCTGGCTCTAAAACAAAAACGGAACTATGTAGCAGAATGATTGTCAAGGTTTACATTAAACTTACAGAGTTAAACAATTGTGTGAATGTAGCTGTTGACTAACCATTTCTTTGGAGAATCTGGAAAGAGATATTTCCAGCCATATACAGACTCTTAAGAATTAGCTTTAAGATCACATCTGAATCATACGAGAAACGTCTCTTTCAAACTGCTCCACTCTGTGTTCGTTCACCTTAAGAAGACGCATCTATGTTTAGATTCTGCGAGTTAGAAACGCGTTTCTCCAAAAAGCTGCGTTTGGATATTCCTGAGTGAATGGGAGTATAAGGTTTAATGAGAAATATCTGGCTCTAAAACAATAACGGCACTATGTAGCAGAATGATTGTCAAGGTGTATATTAAACTTACAGAGTTAAACAATTGTGTGAATGTAGCAGTTGACTAACCATTTCTTT
>NW_022444267.1:761-3304 GCF_009761245.1 Sapajus apella
CCTGAGTGAATGGGAGTATAAGGTTTAATGAGAAATATCTGGCTCTAAAACAATAACGGCACTATGTAGCAGAATGATTGTCAAGGTGTATATTAAACTTACAGAGTTAAACAATTGCGTGAATGTAGCCACTAACCGTTTCTTTACAGAATCTGTAAAGAGATATTTCCACCCATACTCAGACTCTTAAGAATTCCTTTAAGATCGCATCTAAATCATACGAGAAACGTCTCTTTCAAACTGCTCCAGTGTGTGTTCGCTCACCTTCGGAAGTACCATCTATGTTTAGATTCTGCGAGTTAGACACAAGTTTCTCCAAAAAGCTGCGTTTGCATATTCCTGAGTGAATGGGAGTATAGGGTTTAATGAGAAATATCTGGCTCTAAAACAAAAACGGAGCTATATAGCAGAATGATTGTCAAGGTGTATATTAAACTTACAGAGTTAAGCAATTGTGTGAATGTAGCAGTTCACTAACACTCTCTTTGGAGAATCTGGAAAGAGATATTTCCACCCATATTGAGACTCTTAAGAATTAGCTTAAGATCGCATCTAAATCATATGACAAACGTCTCTTTCAAACTGCTCCACTGTGTGTTCGTTCACCTTCGGAAGTTGCATCTATGTTTAGATTCTGCCAGTTAGAAAAACGTTTCTCCAAAAAGCTGCGTTTGGATATTCCTGAGTGAATGGGAGTATCGGGTTTAATGAGAAATATCTGGCTCTAAAAGAAAAACGGAACTATGTAGCAGAATGATTGTCAAGGTTTATATTAAACTTAGAGACTTAAACAATTGTGTGAATGTAGCTGTTGACTAACCCTTTCTTTGGAGAATCTGGAAAGAGATATTTCAGACTCTTAAGAATTAGCTATAAGATCGCATCTGAATCATACGAGAAACGTCTCTTTCAAACTGCTCCACTCTGTGTTCGTTCACCTTCAGAAGACGCATCTATGTTTAGATTCTGCTAGTTAGAGACACGTTTCTCCAAAAAGCTGCGTTTGGATATTCCTGAGTGAATGGGAGTACAAGGTTTAATGAGAAATATCTGGCTCTAAAACAATAACGGAAATATGTAGTAGAATGATTGTCAAGGTGTATATTAAACTTACAGAGTTAAACAATTGCGTGAATGTATCAGTTCACTAACAGTTTCTTTAGAGAATCTGGAAAGAGATATTTCCACCCATACTCAGACTCTTAAGAATTAGCTTTAAGATCGCATCTAAATCATACGTGAAGCGTCTCTTTCAAACTGCTCCACCCTGTGTACGTTAAACTTCGGAAGTTGCATCTATGTTTAAATTCTGCCAGTTAGAAAAACGTTTCTCCAAAAAGCTGCGTTTGGATGTTCCTGAGTGAATGGGAGTGTAGGGTTTAATGAGAAATATCTGGCTCTAAAACAAAAACGGAACTATGTAGCAGAATGATTGTCAAGGTGTATATTAAACTTACAGATTTAAACAATTATGTGAATGTAGTAGTTGACTACCCATTTCTTTTTAGAATCTGGAAAGAGATGTTTCCAGCCATATGCAGACTCATAAGAATTAGCTTTAAGATCCCATCTGAATCATACGAGAAACGTCTCTTTCAAACTGCTCCACTCTGTGTTCGTTCACCATCAGAAGACGCATCTATGTTTATATTCTGACAGTTAGAAACACGTTGCTCCAAAAAGCTGCGTTTGGATATTCCTGAGTGAATGGGAGTACAAGGTTTAATGAGAAATATCTAGATGTAAAACAATAACGGAACTATGTAGTAGAATGATTGTCAAGGTGTATATTAAACTTACAGAGTTAAATAATTGCGTGAATGTAGCAGTTCACTAACCGTTTCTTTAGAGGATCTGGAAAGAGATATATCCACCCATACTGAGACTCTTAAGAATTAGCTTTAAGATCGCATCTAAATCATACGAGAAGCGTCTCTTTCAAACTGCTCCACTGTGTGTTCGTTCAACTACGGAAGTTACATCTATGTTTAGATTATGCCAGTTAGAAAAACGTTTCTCCAAAAAGCTGCGTTTGGATGTTCCTGAGTGTATGGGAGTGTAGGGTTTAATGAGAAATATCTGGCTCTAAAACAAAAACGGAGCTATGTAGAAGAATGATTGTCAAGGTGTATATTAAACTTACAGAGTTAAACAATTGTGTGAATGTAGCTGTTGACTAACCATTTCTTTGCAGAATCTGGAAAGAGACATTTCCAGCCATATACAGACTCTTAAGAATTAGCTTTAAGATCGCATCTGAATCATATGAGAAACGTCTCTTTCAAACTGCTCCACTCTGTGTTCGTTCACCTTCGGAAGTTGCATCTATGTTTAGATTCAGCGAGTTAGAAACATGTTTCTCCAAAAAGCGGCGTTTGGATATTCCTCAGTGAATGGGAGTATAGGGTGCAATGAGAAATATCGGGCTCTAAAACAACAAAGGAGCTATGTAGCAGAATGATTGTCAAGGTGTATATTAAACGTACAGAGATAAACAATTGTTTGAATGTAGCAGTTCACTAACCCTTTCTTTGGAGAATCTG
>NW_022444268.1:0-3303 GCF_009761245.1 Sapajus apella
CCTTGACAATCATTCTGCTACATAGCTCCGCTTTTGTTTAAGAGCCAGATATTTCTCCTTACACCCATTATTCCCATTCACTCTGGAATATCCAAACGCAGCTTTTGGGAGAAACGTGTTTCTAACTCGCAGAATCTAAGCATAGATGCAACTTCCGAAGGTGAACCAACACACAGTGGAGCAGTTTGAAAGAGACGATTCTGCTCTGGTTTACATGCGATCTTACCGCTAATTCTCATCAGCCTGTGTATGGCCTGAAATATCTTTTACCAGATTCTCCAAAGAAAGGGTTTCTCATCTGCTACATTCACACATCTGTTTAACTCTGTAAGTTGAATACACACCTTGACTATCATTCTGCTACATAGCTCCGTTTTTGTTTTAGAGCCAGATATTTCTCCCTATGCCCTATACTCCCATTCACTCAGGAATGTCCAAACGCAGCTTTTAGAAGAAAGGTGTTTCTAACTCCCTTAGTCTAAACATAGATGCAACTTCTCAAGCTGAACGAACACAAAGCATAGCAGTTTGAAAGAGACGTTTCTCTTGTGGTTTAGACGCGATCTTACCGCTAAACTTTTGAGCCTGTATATGGCTGGAAATATCTGTTTGCAGATTCTCCAAAGAAAGGGTTCCTAAACTGCTACATTCACACAATTGTTTATCTCTGTAAGTTGAATATACACCTTGACAATCATTCTGCTACATAGCTCCGTTTTTGTTTTAGAGCCAGATATTTCTCATTACACCCTATACTCCCATTCACTCAGGAATATCGAAACGCAGCTTTTAGAAGAAAGGTGTTTCTAACTCGCTGACTTGAAACATAGATGCAACTTCCTAAGCTGAACGAACACATAGCAGAGCAGTTTGAAAGAGAAGTTTCTCATGTGGTTTAGACGCGATCTTAAGCTAATTCGTATGAGTTATGGCTGGAAATATCTCTTTCCAGATTCTTCAAAGAAAGGTTGTCTGAACTGCTAATCACACATCTGTTTAACTCCCCAAGTCGAACATATACATTGACAATCATTCTGCTACAAAGCTCCGTTTTTGTTTTAGAGCCAGATGTTTCTCATTACACCCTATACTCCCATTCACTCAGGAATATCCAAATGCAGCTTTCAGAATAAACGTGTTTCTAACTCGCTGAATCTAAAAATAGATGCAACTTCCTACGGTGAACGAACACATAGCAAAAAAGTTTGAAAGAGACTTTTCTCCTGTGATTAAACGCGATCTTAAAGCTAATTCTTTATGAGGCTGTATACGGCTGGAAATATCTCTTTCCAGATTCTCCAAAGAAAGGGTTTCTGAACAGCTACATTAACACATCTGTTTAACTCTGTAAGTTGAATACACACCTTGACAATCATTCTACTACATAGCTCCGTTTTTGTATTAGAGCCAGATATTTCTCATTACACCCTATACTCCAACTCACTCAGGAATATCCAAAAGCAGCTTTTAGAAGAAACGTGTTTCTTACTCGCTGAATCTAAACATAGATGCAAGTTCCTAAGGTGAACGAACACATACCAGAGCAGTCTGAAAGGGACGTTTCTCCCGATGTTTAGACGCGATCTTACCGCTAATTCTTATGAGACTGTATATGGCTGGAAATATCTCTTTCCAGATTCTCCAAAGAAAGTGTTTCTGAACGGCTATATGCACACATCTGTTTATCTCCGTAAGTTGAATATACACCTCGACAATCATTCTGATACATAGCTACGTTTTTTTTTTAGAGCCAGATGTTTGTTTTTACACCCTATACTCCCATTCACTCAGGAATATCCAAACGCAGCGTTTAGAACAAACGTGTTTCTTACTCACTGAATAGAAACATAGATGCAACATCCTAAGGTCAACGAGCATATACCAGAGCAGTTTGAAAGAGACGTTTCTCCCGTGGTTTAGACGCTATCTTAAAGCTAATTCTTGAGAGTCTGTATGTGGCTGGAAATATCTCTTTCCAGATTCTCCAAGGAAAGTGTTTCTGAACTGCTACATTCACACAATTGTTTAACTCTATAAGTTGAATATACACCTTGACAATCATTCTTCTACATAGCTCCGTTGTTGTTTTAGAGCCCGATATTTCTCATTACACCCTATACTCCCAATAACCCAGGAATATCCAAACGCAGCTTTTAGAAGAAACCTGATTCTAAGTCTTGGAGTCTAAGCGTAGATGCAACTTCCTAAGGTGAAAGAACACCCAGCAGAGAAGTTTGAAAGAGCCGTTTCTCCTGTGGTTTTGACGCTATCTTACCGCTAATTCTAATATTCCTCTATATGGCTCGAAATATCTCTTTCTAGATTCTGCAAAGAAAGGGTTTGTGAACTGCTACATTCACAAGTCTCTTGAAGTCTGTAAGTTGAATATATGCCTTGACAATCATTCTGTTAGATAGCTCCGTTTTTGTTTTAGAGACACATATTTCTCATTACACCCTGTATTTCCATTCACTGAGGAATATCCAATCGCAGCTTTTAGAAAAAACGTGTTTCTAAATCACTGAATCCAAACATATATGCCACTTTCTAAGGTGAACGAACGCACTTCAGAGCTGTTTGGTATAGACGTTTCTGCTGTGGTTTAGACGCGATCTTACTGCTAATTCTTATATGTCCGTATATGGCTGGAAATATCTCGTTAAAGATCATCCAAAGAAAGGGTTTCTCAACTGCTACATTCACACGTCTGTTTAACTCTGTCAGTTGAATATACACCTTGACAATCATTCTGCTAGATAGCTCCGTGTTTGTTTTAGAGCCAGATATTTCTAAATACACACCATCCTCCCATTCACTCAGGAATAACCAATCGTAGCTTTTAGAATGAACGTTTTTCTAACTTGCTGAATCTAAACATACTTGCAACTTCCTAAGGTGAACGAAAACACAGCAGAGCAGAGTGAAAGAGACGTTTCTCGTGTGGATTAGACGCGATCTTACCACTAATTCTTATGTGCCTCTATATGGCTCGAAATATATCTTTAAAGATTCTCCAAAGAAAGGGTTTCTTCACTGCTACATTCACAAACCTGTTTAACTCTGTCAGTTGAACATACACCTTGACAATCATTCTGCTAGGTAGCTCCGTTTTTGTTTTACAGCCAGATAGTACTCATTACACCCTATACTCCCATTCACTCAGGAATATCCAAATGCAGCTTTCAGAAGAAACGTGTTTCTAACTCGCTGAATCTAAAAATAGATGCAACTTCCTACGGTGAACGAACACATAGCGAAAAAGTTTGAAAGAGACTTTTCTCCTGTGATTAAACGCGATCTTAA
>NW_022444269.1:0-3302 GCF_009761245.1 Sapajus apella
AAAAAAACTGGCTGGCCAGATCAGTTTATGCCTGTAATCCCAGTACATGGGGAAGAGGAGGCAGGTGCACTACATGACTCTAGGAGTTCAAGACCAGCTAGGTCGACATAGCAAAACCACCTCTCTACTGGAAATACAAAAATTAGCCAGTTCATGGTGGCACACACCTGTAGTCCCAGCTACTTGGCAGGCCAAAACGGGAGGACTGCTTGACCCCAAAATGTGGAGGTCACAGTAAGCCAAGGTCACAAGCCTGCACTCCAGCTTGGGCGACAGCACAGGACCCTGTCTCGAAAAAGAAAGTGTGGGCATGGTGGTTCACTCCTGTAATCCCAGCACTCTGGGAGGCTGAGACTGTCAAAACATTTAAGGTTAGGAGTTCAAGAGCAGCTTGGACAATATGGCAAAACTCTGTCTCGTCTAAAAATATGAAAATTACTGGGGTTTGCTAGCATGCACTTGTTATCCCAGCTACTTGGGAGGCTGAGGCAGGAGAACTGCTTGGACCCAGGAGGTGGAGGCTGCAGTAAGCCGACATTCAGCCACTGCACTCCAGTCTGGCTGACACAGCAAGATAGTGTCAGAAAAAGAAAAAAGGAAAGAAAACCAAAATGCCTGGGAGTGGCAGGGTACAGTGGCTCACACCTGTTATCCCAGCAATTTGGGAGGCTGAGGCGAACGGAGCATCTAACGTTAGCAGTTCGAGACCAGCCTGACCAACGTGAAGAATACGTGTCTCTACTGAAAATGCAAAAATTAGCCAGGCATAGTGGCATATGTCTGGAATCCCAGCTCCTCAGCTGGCTGAGGATGTAAGATCACTTCAACCCGGGAGGTGAAGTTTGCAGTGAGCTGAGATGGTGCTACTGCACTCCAACCTGGGTGAGAGAGCAAGACTCAGTCTCAAAAATAAATAAATATATACAAAAGGTTAGCTGGGCATGGTAGAGGGAGACTGTCATCTCAGCTACCTGGGAGGCCGAGGCAGCAGAATCGCTGGAAACCAGGAGGTAGAAGTTGCTGTGATTCGAGATCACACTACTGCACTCCAGCCTTGGAATCAGAGCCAGAGTACGTCCATCTCATAAAAACAAAAACCAGAAAACAAAAAACTGTAAACACAACAGAAAGGAAGAAAATATTTTTGTATTACATATCTAACAGCCTGTTAACCACAATGTATAATTTGTATAAATCAACAACAAAAACAATGAAATTACAAAATGGAGAAACGGCTGAACACACACTCTGCCTATAAGACATCCAAATGGAAAACAGGCACATAAAAGTTGAATAATATCATTATCATTATGGCCATCTAAACAGAATGACATACACAGTGTCATACTCAATGTCATACACACACCTTGCCAATAACACATGCAAATGGAAAACGAGAACATAAAAAGTTGATCAGTATCATTATCATTATGGCCATCTAAACTGAAACCATGATGTACCCTCTCACACACTCTAGAAAGGCTATAATCCAAGAAATGTAAATTCACAAGTGTTCGCAATGTCAGAGAGAAATCACAACCCTTAAATACTGTACGGGGAATGGAAATTGCGCAGCCTTTAACATAGTTTGGTAATTCCTCAAAAAGTTAAAAACAGCCTGGGCACATCAGTTGATGCCTGTAATCCGAGCACATATGGATGCTGAGACAGGTGCATCACGTGATGCCAGGAGTTCAAGACCAGTCAGGACGTCATGGCAAAACTCCCTCTCTACTGGAAATACAAAAATTAGCCAGTCCATGGTGGCACACACCTGTAGTCCCAGCTACTTGAGAGGCTGAAACGAGAGGACTGCTTGAGCCCACAGTGTGGAGGTCACAGTAAGCCAAGATCACAACACTGCACTCAAGCTTGGGTGACAGCACAGAACCCTTTCTCAAAAAAGAAGGGGTGGGCATGGTGGTTCACACCCGTAATCCCAGCACCTTGGGAACCTGAGGCAGGCAGATCACTTGAGGTTAGAAGTTTAAGAGCAGCTTGGCCAATATGGCAAAACCCCTTCTCTACTAAAAATATGAAAAAAGAGAGCATGCACTTGGAATCCTAGCTACTTGGGAGGGTGAGGCAAGAGAACTGCTTGAACCCAGGAGGTGGAGGCTGCAGTAAGCCCATATCAAGCCACTGCACTCTACCCTGGCTGAAACAGCAAGATTCCATCTGAAAAAGAAAAAAAGAAAGAAAACCAAAATGCCTGGGAGTGTCAGGGTGCAGTGGCTCACACCTGTAATCCCAGCAATTTGAAAAGCTGAGGCGAGCAGATCACCTGTTGCTAGCAGTTCTAGAGAAGCCTGACCAACATGAAGAACACCTGTCTCTATGGCAAATACAAACATTAGCCGGGCATAGCGGCATGTGCCTATAATCCCAGCTCCTCAGTTGGGTCAGGTAGGAAGACCACTTCAACTCGGGAGGTGAATTTTGCAGTGAGCCGAGATGGTGCTACTGCACTCCAGCCTAAGCCACAGAGAAAGACTCCGTCTCAAAAAAAATTCAAATACTTTCACACTAGAATAGCTATACTAAAAAACAAACAAAAAAAAAGTGTTGACAAAGATGTGCAGAGACTTGAACCCTTAAAAACTGCTTCTGACAGTATTATACAGTCCAGCCTATGTGTAAAATCATTTGGTGTTTCTTCAAACAGTTGTAAATAGATTTGCCATTATGACTCAATGATTCCCTTCCTTGGCATATACCACAAAGAACTGAAGACAGGCGTTCAAACAAAAGCTTGTATGCTGTTTAAATGTGTCAAGGTGACAAATATGCCAGAAACTCTGGGGAACAGTTCCGGGAAAAGAAAACTGGATCAGAACAATGAAAAAACACGTCATACTACCAGGTGTTGCAGAAGGTAAAAGTGAAATGAGTTTGTAGACTGAATTATCATGTAGGAACCATGCTGATTTCCTGACCTAGGGGCTATGTGGTGATTACCTGGGAGAGTGTACTTTGGGTAAAATATAATGAAGTATTTTCTGGGACATTGTAAATCTGGTACAGCAACTACTGCTGCAGAATCTAAGAGAAGAAACAGGTTACACTTTGTACTGCTATTGGAAGATTCCTAGAAATATGACATTATTGGAAAGTAAACTACTTTTTAAAACAACCATTTCAATAGCATGCCAGGAAAGCAAAGACCTCATCAAAATCCATTGTAGAGGCTATAGTTCAACCAAAGCTGTGAAATCCTTATAAAAGTCTCAATGTCAACAGAGTCCACTTAGTAGACATTATTGTATTTACTAGTATTAGAAGTTACTGTGTGGATATATTAG
>NW_022444270.1:0-3302 GCF_009761245.1 Sapajus apella
TTCCTTGGAGAATCTGGAAAGAGATATTTCCAGCCATATACAGGCTCCTAAGAATTAGCTTTAAGATCCTGTCTAAACCACAGGAGAAACGCCTCTTTCAAACTGCTCTGCTCTGTGTTCGTTCAGCTTAGGACGTGGCATCTATGTTAAGATTCAGCGAGTTAGAAACACGTTTCTTCTAAATTCTGCGTTTGGATATTCCTGAGTGAATGGAACTATAGGGTGTAATGAGAACTATCTGGCTCTAAAACCAAAACGGAGCTATGTAGCTGAATGATTGTCAAGGTGTATATTCAACATATAGAGTTAAACAGAAGTGTGAATGTAGCAATTCAGAAACCCTTTCTTTGGAGAATCTGGAAAGAGATGTTTCCAGCCATAAACAGGCTCATAAGAATTAGCGGTACGATCGCGTCTAAACCACAGGAGAAACGTCAATTTCAAACTGCTCTGCTGTGTGTTCGTTCACCTTAGGAAGTTGCATCTATGTTTCGATGCAGCGGGTTAGAAACACGTTTCTTGTAAAAGCTGCGTGTCGATATTCTTGAGTGAATGGGAGTATACAGCGTAATGAGAAATATCTGGCTCTAAAACAACAACGGAGCTATGTAACAGAATGATTGTCAAGGTGTATATTAAACTTACAGAGTTAAACAATTGTGGGAATGTAGCAGTTTAATAACCCTTTCTTTGGAGAATCTGGAAAGAGATATTTCCAGCAATATACAGACTCTTAAGAATTAGCTATAATATCGCTTCTAAATCACATTAGAACCGTCTCTTTCAAACTGCTCTGCAGTGTTTTCGTTCACCTTCGGAGTTGCATCTATGTTTAGATTCAGCGAGTTAGAAACACGTTTCTCCAAAAAGCTGCGTTTGGATATTCCTGAGTGAATGGGAGCATAGGGTGTAATGAGAAACATCGGGCTCTAAAACTAAAACGGAGCTATGTAGCAGAATGATTGCCAAGGTGTACATTCAACTTAGAGAGTTAAACAGATAAGTGAATGTTGCAGTTCAGAAAACCTTTCTTTGGAGAATCTGGAAAGAGATGTTTCAGCCATATACAGGCTCTTAAGAATTAGCGGTAAGATCGCGTCTAAACCACAGGACCATCGTCTCTTTCAAACTGCTCTCTTATGTGTTCGTTCACCTTCAGAAGATTCATATGTATTTCGATTCAGCGATTTAGAAAACGTTTCTTCTAAAACCTGCGTTTGGATATTCCTGAGTGAATGGGAGTATAGGGTGTAATGAGAAATATCTGGCTCTAAAACAGAAACGGAGCTATGTAGCTGAATGATTGTCAAGGTGTATATTCAACATATAGAGGTAAACAGATGTGTGAATGTAGCAGTTCAGAAGACCTTTCTTTGGATAATCTGGAAAGAGATATTTCCAGCCATATACAGACTCTTAAGAGTTAGCTTTAAGATCACATCTAAATCATACGAGAAACGTCTCTTTCAAACTGCTCCTATGTGTGTTCGTTAACCTTCGGAAGTTGCATCTATGTTTAGATTCCGCGAGTTAGAAATACGTTTCTCCAAAAAGCTGCGTTTGGATATTCCTGAGACAATGGGAGTATAGGGTTTAATGAGAAATATCTGGCTCTAAAACAAAAATGGAGCTATGTAGCAGAATGATTGTCAAGGTGTATATTAAACTTGCAGAGTTAACCAATTGTGTGAATGTAGCAGTTCACTAACCATTTCTTTGGAGAATCTGGAAAGAGATATTTCCAGCCATATACAGACTCTTAAGAATTAGCTTTAAGATCGCATCTAAATCATACGAGAAACGTCTCTTTCAGACTGCTCCACTGTGTGTTGGTTCACCTTCGGAAGTTGCAGCTATGTTTAGATTCTGCGAGTTAGAAACACCTTTCTCCAAAAAGCTGCGTTTGGATATTCCTTAGTGAATGGGAGTATAGGGTTTAATGGGAAATATCTGGTTCTAAAACAAAAACGGAGCTATGTAGCAGAATGATTGTCAAGATGTATATTAAACTTACAGAGTTAAACAATTTTGTGAATGTAGCAGTTCACTAACCCTTTCTTTGGAGCATCTGGAAAGAGATATTTCCAACCATATACAGACTCTTATGAATTAGCTTTAAAATCGCATCTAAGGGCAGGACGTGGTGGCCCAAGCCTGTATTCCTAGAATTTTTGGAGGCCGATGCGGGAGGAGCACAAGGTCAAGAGATCGAGACCATCCTCTTCAATATGGTGAAACCCTGTCTCTACTAAAAATACAAAAAATTAGCTGGGAATGGTGGCGCGTTCCTTTATTCCCAGCTACTCAGGAGGCTTAGGCAGGAGAATTGCCTGAACCCAGGAGGCGGAGGTTGCAGTGAGACGAGATCGCCCCATTGCACTCCTGCGTGGGTAAAAAGAGCGAAACTCCGTCCCCCAAAAAAAAAAATCGAAACTAAATCATAAGAGGAACGACTCTTTCAAACTGCTCCACTGTGTGTTCGTTCACCTTTGGAAGTTGCGTCTATGTTTATATTCTGCGAGTTAGAAACACGTTTCTCCAAAAAGCTGCGTTTGGATATTCCTGAGTGAATGGGAGTATAGGGTTTAATGAGAAATATCTGGCTCTAAAACACAAACGGAGCTATGTAGCAGAATGATTGTCAAGGTGTATATTAAAGTTACAGCTTTAAACAACTGTGTGAATGTAGCAGTTCACTAACCCTTTCTTTGGAGAATCTGGAGAGAGATATTTCCAGCCATATACAGACTCCAAAGAATTAGCATTAAGATAGAATCTAAATCATACGAGAAACGTCTCTTTCAAACTGCTCCTCTGTGTGTTCGTTCACCTTAGGAAGTTGCATCTATGTTTGTATTCTGCGAGTTAGAAACACGTTTCTCCAAAAAGCTGCGTTTGGATATTCCTGAGTGAATGGGAGTATAGGGTTTAATGAGAAATATCTGGCTCTAAAACAAAAACGGAGCTATGTAGCAGAATGATTGTCAAGGCGGATATTAAACTTACAGAGGTAAACAATTGTGTGAATGTAGCAGTTCACTAACCCTTTCTTTGGAGAATCTGGAAGGAGATATTTCCATCCATATACAGGCTCTTAAGAATTAGCTTTCAGATCCCATCTAAATGACACGAGAAACGTCTCTTTCAAACTGCTCCACTGTGTGTTCGTTCACCTTCGGAAGTTGCATCTATGTTTAGATTCTTCGAGTTAGAAACACGTTTCTCCAAAAAGCTGCGTTTGGATATTCCTGAGTGAATGGGAGTATAGGGTTTTAATGAGAAATATCTGGCTCTAAAACAAA
>NW_022444271.1:0-3301 GCF_009761245.1 Sapajus apella
ATGGGTGCAGACCTGTTGAGGGTGGTTGTCAGCAGCAACTCCACCACCAGCAGAGCAGCCACTGGAGGTGGATCTAGAGAGAGAGAATGAAATGGGGCTTTGAGTCTCTTCCAGTCGTGTCACCCCATGCGGACACGTACACAGTGAGACTGATGTTGAATGCTAGGTGGGACAGCTGGGCTTTCAGAAAGTCTCTCTGGCTGGCTACCTGCTACAAAACAGGTCCAGCAATGGTGGGAAGGTGTGTTGGCAATGGGAGGGGCTGAGAAGCCCCTAGATTGGACCCAGATCACTCCCAAACCCATGCTGGTCTCCACTACCCAACCCAAAAGTATACCCGCTTTCATACCAACCTTCACCGATGTGGTGCAGTTTCCCCCTCCTTTTCTTGTGCAAGTGGTGTCAAGCCCCACAGCTGACAGAAGGGGGTCCTACAGACAAGTAAACATACAGGAGAGAATGGGGTCTGAGTACTTGGTAGATAGGCAGGCACTCTGGTCCCTGTGACAAATCTCTCTCTTCCCATTCAAAGGTTCAATGTGTCTATTGTTTCCTGTCTCCTGGTCCCTGCTCTCAGGTCTTTTCTGAGTCACAACCCAGCCTACATCTATCTCCTGTCTCCTGCAACAAATAAAAAGGATGCTGGCATTGTGCAAACCCAGCAGAGTAGAAGTAGGTCTGCACCCACTGGGCTCAAAGCCACCTGCCATGCTCACTCTCTCCAATTGTCCCCTGCATTGCTCCCTCCCCCTCTTCACCAACCTCCAGAGGTGTGAGCCAGACTCCTCTCTCTTGCCTTTCTTGCAGAACTGACCAGCCTTGAAGCAGGCCTATGGACAAACAGATGAAAAGGTAAGACAGTCAGGAAATGAGGGGTGGCAGACCAACACCAAGGATAAGAGTCCTCATATTATTAATATCTGTCTTTCAACATTCGGGGTTTTGCTGGTGGAATATTCTCGTTTCTTTTAGGCCCTACTTCAAGGTTCCAGAGATAACAACTCCTTCTCTTGACGTCATACTCTTCCCATTACTCCCTTCTCCAATTCTGAGGATTCACCACTAGGTGCGCCACATCCCCTGGGCTCTGCGCAGCATAAAATGGGGGAAGGGCGCCGCATATTCTAGAAAACAGGTTGTGAATTGGTACTTGTCAATATGTCTCCCTCATCACCCCCACCTCCAAAGCCCACCCTTTCATGCCCCCAGATTAGGACGGTGGAGGAGGCAGGTGGGGATGGAAGGTGGGGGAAGCGCCTGGAAGGCCTTTAAGAGAAGGAAAGATTAGGAGGTGCTCCTGGATGCCTGACCTGCTCTGGTTGCAGTCCCCCACCCCGATTCTGGTCCCCATTAAATGTTTGGCACCCACCCCCCACCCCCACACAACTCTGGAAATCCAGGCTGTATTTCTCCTCCTGCTTTATCTCAAGCCTCTCCTCTACAGATGCTCAGTGTGGCCTGTCAGAATGCGCAAGACCTACCGCGCAGACAGAACACTTTGACATCAACCTGGAGCCTGTGGGACGGCACCCAGGACAGGGGCCCCACAGGTCCCTTTCCGGAATCAGGGTCCGGAGTAGGGAACGTGGCCCACCTCCCGCGGGCTGGGCACAGAGCTGGGATGCCCCCCAACGGCCTCCCTGGGCGAACCCCACAAGGGCTCCCGCTCCGCCATTTCTCCTGCAGGAGCCTACCCCCAGCCCTCTCTGGGCACAGACACCGTCGAGGGCGGGGCGCGGGCGCCTGCAAAGCTGGCTGGGAAGCGGTCAGCGCGGTTCTCCTCCGGAGGATCCGACTCCGGAGGATCTGACGGTGCTTCCCGAGTCAGCCCCTCAGCCCTTGGCCCAGCCCGGCCTGGCCAGCACCAGTCACCGCCTCCTCATCGCCAGGGGTCTCCGGCATTGCGCACCTCTCTCCAGCGCCTGGCTCCGACCGGATCGTCTCCTCGTTGCCAGGCTGACAGGGTCCGCGGAGCAGGCTGCCAGCCGGGACACCCTGGCAGACCACCCCCCGCACCCTGGTCCCCTACTCACGCACCCCCACTTGCCTTCAGAGGCCCAGGGCCCAGGTCGTCAGCCTCCCCCTCCTCTCCTCAGCTCTCCTTTGGCGGCTCCTCACTTGGATTCCCACCGCTTTCCCCGCGTTCCGAATGGCAAAGAGGCGTCCCGCCCCCCACGCCTCTGCAGCAAAGTAGGCAGGGGCTGCGCAGGATGCGGCAAGAACAGCTCGCCGCAAGGGTGTGGGGAAAGGGGGGCGGAGGGATACGGCGCGAAAGCGCTCGACGCCCCCTCCCAGGCCCACCGTAGTTCCGTAGTTCCGACCCAGAGGTGGGCGGGGCCACCACGAGCCCCAGCCTGGATGTGCGTGTTGACACCAGGCTGCGTCAGGAGGCCCTCGCAGACCCTAAAACGTGGCGACCACCACCATATTTCTGGCGCTGCTACAATATGTGGGACCAGCGGGCGGCTGGGGACCAGGGCGGGGGACAGGATCGGGAGGTCGGGAAGAGCCGCACTGGAGGGAGCAGCGGATGGATACCAAGCCGCCCCTTGGTGTGTCTGCACCCCCTCCCAACCCTCCCCCGACAAGGACTGCTGGGTGTCTGCCCCCTCCCTCTCTCCAGTCTCCTCACCCCCCTTCCTGTATGCTAATGGGAGATCGGGTGTCAGCACTGCAGTCTGGGAGGGGAGAGGCGATTTCAGGCCATATAGGCCCGGGACTCTAGGGTGGTCCTGAGCGTTTCTTTCCCTGCCTGATATAGCCAGGCAGGGGATGAAGGTACACCTGCTCTTAAGTGAACTGCAGGGCAAGGGGCTCCCATCAGGCTCTCACCACTGCTCCTTGCGTAAAAGAAGGCACAGCTAGACCTCTAACCCTAGGAAATCAACCACTGGTCTGCACCAGACCCATTTCTTTATGCGACACCACTTTTTCTCATTTCAAATGTTGGCTCACGTTGGCATTATGCCATCCCCACAGTTACCCCCAAAAGAGGGCCTTTCCCTGTCAGGACCCACAGGAGGTCGTAACAGTCCTCCCTCTTTGATGGTACCAGGTAGGGAAGATCCTGGCTCCTCGTCGGTCCCCTGTCAAGTCTTCTCTTGCCATCCATGACATTTGGCAGTGTAGAAATGTGGCTGGTATTCGAACCAGCTTGGATCTCAGCCACCTGCCATAACCACCTGCTACTTCAGCAGTCATTCTCAGGACAGGATCCTGAGAATGAACTCCCCTCCCCTCACCATGGCTGCTTTTGAAGCCTCTCCTTTCACCCCTACATCCATCCTTTACTCTTGAGCCC
>NW_022444272.1:0-3301 GCF_009761245.1 Sapajus apella
AGCCTGTATATGGCTGGAAATATCTCTTTCCAGATTCTCCAAAGAAAGGTTCTCTGAACTGCTACATTCACCTATCTGTTTAACTCTCTAAGTTGAATATACACTTTGACAATCGTTATGCTACATAGCTCGGTTTTTGTTTTAGAGCCAGATATTTCTCATTACACCCTATACTCCCATTCACTCAGGAATATCCAAACACCGCTATTTGGAGAAACGTGTTTCTAACTCGCTGAATCTAAACATAGATGCAACTTCCGAAGGTGAACGAACACAGAACGGAGCAGTTTGAAAGAGACGTTTCTCCTGTGATTTAGATGCGATCTTAAAGCTATTTCTTAGGAGCTTGTATATGGCTGGAAATATCTCTTTCCAGATTCTCGAAAGAAAGC
Source organism: Sapajus apella (assembly GCF_009761245.1). NCBI lineage: Eukaryota > Metazoa > Chordata > Mammalia > Primates > Cebidae > Sapajus > Sapajus apella. The sequence continues at coordinate 393 of NW_022444272.1, forward strand.
GTTAATCAACTGCTACATTCACAAAATTGTTTAACTCTGTAAGTTTAATATACACCTAGACAATCATTCTCCTACATAGCTCCGTTTTTGTTTTAGAGCCAGATATTTCTCATTACACTGTATACTCCCATTCACTCCAGAATATCGACACGCAGCTATTAGAAGAAACGTGTTTCTAACTCGCTGAATCTAAACATAGATGCAACTGCCGAAGGTCAACGAACACACAGAAGAGCAGTTTGAAAGAGACGTTTCTCGTATGATTTAGATGCGATCTTAAAGCTAATTCTTAAGAGTCTGTAAATGGCTGGAAATATCTCTTTCCAGATTCTCCAAAGAAAGGGTTAGTGAACTGCTACATTCACAAAACTGTTTAACGCTGTAATTCTAAAATACACCTTATCCATCATTCTGCTACATAGCTCCGCTTTTCTTTTAGAACCAGATATTTCTCATTACACCCATTATTCCCATTCACTCAGAAATATCCAAACGCAGCTTTTAGAAAAAACGTGTTTCTAACTCGGTGAATTTAAACATAGATGCAACTTCCTAATGTGAACCAAACACAACAGAGTAGTTTGAAAGAGACGTTTCTCCTGTGGTTTAGACGCGATCTTACCACTAATTCTTATGAGCCTGTTTATGGTGGAAATATCTTTCCAGATTATCCAAAGAAAGGGTTTCTGAACTGCTACATTCACACTTCTGTTTAACTGTATATGTTGAATATACACCTTGACAATCATTCAGCTAAATAGCTCCGTTTTTGTTTTAGAGCCAGATATTTCTCATTACACCCTATACTCCCATTCATCAGGAATATCCAAACACCGCTATTTGGAGAAACGTGTTTCTAACTCGCTGAATCTAAACATAGATGCAACTTCCGAAGGTGAACGAACACAGAGTGGAGCAGTTTGAAAGAGACGTTTCTCCTGTGATTTAGAAACGATCTTAAAGCTAATTCTTAGGAGTCTGTATATGGCTGGAAATATCTCTTTCCAGATTCTCCAAAGAAAGGGTTAGTGAACTGCTACATTCACACAATTGTTTAACTCTGTAAGTTTAATGTACACCTTGACAATCATTCTCCTACATAGCTCCGTTGTTGTTTTAGAGCCCGATATTTCTCATTGCACCCTATACTCCCATTCACTCAGGAATACCGAAACGCCGCTTTTTGGAGAAACGTGTTTCTAACGCACTGAATCTAAACATAGATGCAACATCCTAAGGTGAACGAACACAGGGCAGAGCAGTTTGAAAGAGACGATTCTCCTGTGTTTTAGACGCGATCTTTCCGCTAATTCTTAGGAGCCCGTGTATGGCTGGAAATATCTCTTTCCAGATTCTTCAAAGAAAGGGTTAGTGAACTGCCACATTCACACAATTGTTTACATCCGTAAGTTTAATATACACCTTGACAATCATTCTGCTACATAGCTCCGTTTTTGTTTTAGAGCCAGATATTTCTCATTACACCCTATACTCCCAATAACCCAGGAATATACAAACGCAGCTTTTAGAAGAAACCTGTTTCTAACTCGCTAAATCTAAACATAGATGCAACTTCGTAATGTGAACCAAACACAGCAGAGCAGTTTGAAAGAGACGTTTCTCCTGTGGTTTAGACGCGATCTTACCGCTAAATCTTAGGAGCCTGTATATGGCTGGAATTATCTTTCCAGATTCTCCAAAGAAAGTGTTTCTGAACTGCTACATTCACACATCTGTTTAACTCTGTAAGTTGAACATACTCCTTGACAATCATTCCGCTACATAGCTCCGTTTTTGTTTTAGAGCCAGATATTTCTCATTAAACCCAATACTCCCATGCACTCCGGAATATCCAAATGCAGCTATTGGGAGAAACGTCTTTCGAACTCGCAGAATCTAAACATAGATGCAACTTCCTAAGATGAATCAACACACAGTGGAGCAGTTTGAAAGAGACGTTTCTCGTATGATTTTGATGCGATCGTAAAGCTAATTCTTAAGAGTCCGTAAATGGCTCGAAATATCTCTTTCCAGATTCTCCAAAGAAAGGGTTAGTGCACTGCTACATTCACAAAACTGTTTAACTCTGTAATTTTAATATACACCTTATCCATCATTCTGTTACATAGCTCCGCTTTTGTTTTAGAGCCAAATATTTCTAATTACACCCATTATTCCCATTCACTCAGGAATACCCAAACGCAGCTTTTAGAAGAAACGTGTTTCTAACTCGCTGAATTTAAACATAGATGCAACTTCCTAATGTGAACCAAACACAGCAGAGCAGTTTGAAAGAGACGTTTCTCCTGTGGTTTAGACGCGATCTTACCGCTAAATCTTATGAACCTGTATATGGCGGGAATTATCTCTTTCCAGATTCTCCGAAGAAAGTGCTTCTGAACTGCTACATTCTCACATCAGTTTAACTCTGTAAGTTGAATATACCCTTGTCAATCATTCTGCTAAAAAGCTAGGTTTTTGTTTTAGAGCCAGATGTTTCTCATTAAACCCTATACTCCCATTTACTCAGGAATATCCAAACGCAGCTTTTAGAAGAAACATGTTTCTAACTCGCTGAATCTAAACATAGATGCAACTTCCTAAGGTCAAGGAACACACAGCATAGTAGTTTGAAAGAGTCGTTTCTCCTGTGGTTTGGACGCGATCTTAAAGCTAATTTTTATGAGCCTCTATATGGCTGGAAATGTCTCTTCCCAGATTCTCCAAAGAAAGTGTTTCTGAGCTGCTACATTCACGCCTCTGTTTACCTCTGTAAGTTGAATATACACTTTGACAATCATTCTGCTACATAGCTCCGTTTTCGTTTTAGAGCCAGATATTTCTCATTACACCCTATACTCCCAATCACTCAGGAATATCCAAACGCATCTTGTAGAAGAAACGTGTTT
>NW_022444273.1:0-2916 GCF_009761245.1 Sapajus apella
CTAAGGTGAACGAACACCCAGCAGAGCAGTTTGAAAGACACGTTTCTCCTGTAGATTATACGTGATCCTACCGCTAATACATGTGATCCTGTATATGGCTGGAAATATCTCTTTCCAGATTATCGAAAGAAAGTTTTTTTGAACTGCTACATTCACACATCTGTTTAACTCTGTAAGTTGAATACACAGCTTGAGAATCATTCTGCTACATAGCTCCGTTTTTGTTTTAGAGGCAGATGATTCTCATTACACATTATACTCCCATTGACTCAGGAGTATCCAAACGCAGCTTTTACAAGAAACGTGTTTCTAACTCGCTGAGTCTAAACATAGATGCAACTTCCTAAGCTGAAAGAACACACAGCAGAGCAGTTTGAAAGAGACGTTTCTCCTGTAGTTTAGAGGAGATCTTACAGCTAACTCTTATGAGCCTGTATACGGCTGTAAATATGTATTTCCAGATTCTCGAAAGAAAGGTTTTCTGAACTGCTACATTGACACATCTGTTTAACTCTGTATTTCTCATTACCCCTTATTACATACTCAGGAGTATACTCCTATTCACTCTGGAATATCCAAACGCAGCTTTTTGAAGAAACGTGTTTCTAACTCGCTGAATCTCAACATAGATGCAACTTTCAAGAGTCAACGAATACACAGCAGAGCAGTTAGAAAGAGACGTTTCTCCTATGGTTTAGACGTGATCTTAAAGCTAATTCTTAAGAGCCTGCATATGGCTGCAAATATCTCTTTCCAGATTCTTCAAAGAAAGGATTGCTAAACTGCTACATTCACTCAACTGCTTAACTCTGTAAGTTTAATATACACCTTGACAATCATTCTGCTACATAGCTCCGTTTTTGTTTTAGAGCCAGATGTTTCTCATTACACATTATATTCCCATTGACTCAGGAGTATCCAAACGCAGCTTTTACAAGAAACATGTTTCAAATTCGCTGAGTCTAAACATAGAACCATCTTCCTTAGGAGAACAAAAAAGCAGCAGAGCATTTGAAAGAGACGTTTCTCCTGTGGTTTAGAAGCGATCCTACCGCTAATTCTTATGAGCCTGTATGTGGCTGGAAATATGTCTTTCCAGATTCTCGAAAGAAAGGGTTTCTGAACTGCTTCATTCACACATCTGTTTAATTCTTTAAGTTGAATACACAGCTTGAAAATCATTCTGCTACTTAGCTCCGTTTTTGTTTTAGAGCCAGATATTTCTCATTACACCCTGTAATCCCGTTCACTCAGGAGTATCCAAACGCAGCTTTTAATAGAAACGTGTTTCTAACTCGCTGAATCTAAACATAGATGCAACTTTTTAAGGTGAACGAACACACAGCTGAGCAGTTTGAAATAGACGTTTCTCCTGTGGTTTTTACAAGATCTTACCTCTAATTCTTATGAGCCTGAAAGTGGCTTTAAATATCTCTTTCCAGATTCTCCAAAGAAAGGGTTTCTGAACTGCTATGTTCACACATGTCTTTATCTCTGTAAGTTGAATACAAAGCTTGACAATCATTCTGCTACATAGCTCCGTTTTTGTTTTAGAGCCAGGTATTTCTCATTACACCCTATACAACCATTCACTCAGGTGTATGGATTCGCAACTTTTAGAAGAAACGTGTTTCTAACTCGCTGAATCTAAACATACATGCAACTTACTAAGGTGAAAAAACACACAGCAGAGCAGTTTGAAAGAGACGTATCTCCTTTGGTTTAGGCGCGATCTTACCACTTATTATTATGAGACTGTATATGGCTGGGAATATCTCTTTCCAGTTTCTCGAAAGAAAGGGTTTCTGAACTGCTACATTCACACATCTGTTTAACTCTGGAAGTGGAATACAGAGCTTGACAATCTTTGTGCTACATAGCTCCGTTTTTGTTTGAGAGCCAGATATTTCTCATTACACCGTATACTCCTATTAGTTAAGGAATATCCAAACGCAGCTTTTAAAAGAAACGTGTTTCTAAGTCACTGAATCTAAACATTGATGCAACTTCCAACGGTGAACGAACACACAGCAGAGCAGTTTAAAGGAGACGTTTCTCCTGTGGTTTAGACGCCATCATACCGCTAATTCTTATTAGCCTGTATATGGCTGGAAATATCTCTTTCCAGATTATCGAACTAAAGGGCTTCTGAACTTTTACATTCACACATCTGTTTTACTCTGTAAGTTGCATAAAGAGCTTGACAATCATTATGCTACATAGCTCCGTTTTTGTTTTAGAGCCAGGTATTTCTCATTACACCATACTACCATTCATCAGGAGTATCCAAACGCAGCTTTTACAAGAAACATGCTTCGAACTCACTGAATGTAAACATAGATGCAACTTCCTAAGGTGAACGAACACACAGCAGAGCAGTTTGAAATAGACGTTTCTCCTGCGGTTTAGACGCAATCTTACGGCTAATACTTATGAGCCTGTATATGGCTGGAAACATCTCTTTCCAGATACTCGAAAGAAAGGGTTTCTGAACTGCTACATTCAGACATCTCTTTATCTCTGTAAGTTGAATACACATCTTGACAATCATTGTGCAACATAGTTCCGTTTTTGTTTTAGAGCCAGATATTTCTCATTACACCCTATACTCACATTCACTCAGAAGTATCCAAACGCAGTTTTACAGGAAACGTGTTCCTAACTCGCTGAATCTAAACATAAATGCAACTTCCTAAGGTGAACGAACACACAGCAGAGCAGTTTGAAAGAGACGTTTCTCCTGTGGTTTTGACGCGATCTTACCGCTAATTCTTGGAGCCTGCATATGGCTGGAAATATCTCTTTCCAGGTTCTCGAAAGAAACGGCTTCTGAACTGCTACAGTCACACATCTGTTTAACTCTGTAAGCTGAATACACAGCTTTACAATCATTCTGCTACATAGCTCCGTTTCTCC
>NW_022444273.1:2926-3301 GCF_009761245.1 Sapajus apella
TAATTCGCTGAATCTAAACATAGATGCAACTTCCTAAGGTTAAGGAACACACAGCAGAGCAGTTTGAAAGGGACATTTGTCCTGTGGTTTAGACGCGATCTTACCGCTAATTGTTATGAGCCTGTATACGGCTGGAATTATCACTTTCCTGATTCTCGAAAGAAAGGGTTTCTGAACTGCTACATTCACATATCTGTTTATCTCTATATGTTGAACACACAGCTTGACATTGATTCTGCTACGTAGCTCCGTTTTTGTTTTAGAGCCAGATACTTCTCATTACACCCTATACTCCCATTCACTGAGGAGTATCCAAACGCAGGTTTTACAAGAAACGTGTTTCTAACTCGCTGAATCTAAACATAGATGCAACTT
>NW_022444274.1:0-3301 GCF_009761245.1 Sapajus apella
ACTGCAAATATATTTTATAGAAAGACCTTGTAGTCAATCTATTTTAAATTTGGAATGAACTGTTATCTTAACCATACTGATTGTTTGAAAACACAAATAGGAATACAGTAGATATAAACTGGGAAAATGTTATTCATTTATTTAATATTTCCTTAGTTTATCTTGTAATGTTTTGTTATTTTCAGGTTATAATACATTCAATTTTTCTTTTTTGTTATTAAGCATTTTGTATCCATATTACTATAAATGCTATCACTTTTCTGTTATCATATTAGATGTTCATTGCAAGTATATAGAACACAAGTCTCTCTGCATGTTGGTGTAGCACCTTAAAACCAAATTAAAGCTCTCAGAGCAGAGCATTTGTGAGTCACTCTGGACTCTGAGTGGGCATAGATGGGATCAGCCTCTTTGAATTCCACCAAAGAATTCCATGCAATGTTGCAGTTGTTGTTTTGGGTGTTTTTTGTTTGTTTGTTTTAATCTCTGGGCGAGAAATTTCTACCTAGACAAGGTGAATGAAGTAAGGACATAAGAACAATGCACCAACCTAAAAGTTAAACGTAAGAAAAAAGATAAGCATTGTCAGATCTATGCTTCTGAGGAAAATCAGTGGCTCACAATGGATGTCACCCCTGAGCTACACTTGCCAGAGTGACCACGAGGGGTAATGAGCAAAGTCCAGATAGAGAAAGGGAGGTTTTTATGTTATCTCCTCTTGGGTCTAGAACACTCTGTGAGTCTTACAGCTGCCGTGCCATGTAGTACAGTAATAGTCAGACTCATCCTCAGGCTGCAGCCCACATATGTGCGGAATTCCTGCACTGGCTGAGGCATCTTTGGATCCTGAACCCCAGAGCCCTGGTGCTTATCTGAGTGAGGCCACTGCTCAGGGTGCAGGGGAGTGTGGCTGTTGCTCCCAGAGATGCAGAGAGGGTGGGAGGCTGAGTCAGCACTGGCTGGGAGAGGGAACCTGCAGACACAGACACAGCACAGTGAGGAGCGGGGCCAGGGTTGAGTTGCTGAGGGACCTGAGCCCTAGGGAGTGGATCAGGCTGGGGCCACCTGGGCTCAGGGCCGTGTCTCCACTCATGCATGAAAGAGGAGCAGGAGGAGTAGAGGAGACAGGGCCATGGTGAACACAGCTGCCTCTGAGGCCACAGATCTGGGGCTGCACTGCCACAGGCCTCTCGTATCCCAGCCTTGCTGGGCTCACAGAAGAAGGGCTACCCATGCAAATGTGTCCCCCCCATTGCCTCTCCCCCAAGTGCACACACAGGGTTCAGGCCTTTGGACAGGGAGGCTGGTATGAAGCAAGAGTTTGCCGCATGGGTAGGGTCTAGGACAGAAGCAGCTGCTGGGACCACACAGGCCCTTGTTCAGGGATTCTATCAGATCCAGAGGGCAAAGCTGCAGAGTTCTGAGAGGAAGTAGTAAACTAGTCCTGGGGCCCCTGTCAGTTCAGGGCTCCCCTGCAGTGAGCACCTGTCCTACTGAAACCCCTAGAGAAGGTCTCACCACATGCCCTGCTGGCCCCTGGTTGAATTTCTCTTTTCTAATGATCCAGAATCTCCCCTTCCCTTTGTCTCTCTAGTGGGAGGAATCCCTAAGGGGAATAATGGAGCTGTGTTCCCAAAGCAGCCATCCCTGAAATGGGGCCTCTCTCTGAGGGATGGTGGTCCAGTAGGGAAGCCCACGTGGAATTGTGGCCCAGGAGGAAACTTCTCTGCTGTGAACTGGGCACACAATGCATGAGCTGAGTACAGAGGGACCTTCTTCACAGGGACAGCTCAGAAGAGGAGACACTTGCTGGGGATGCTTAGTGTGACTAGGAGTTCATTGAGAGCAAAACAGATCTTCATCCAAGGGAAAATAGGCCATGGGGATGCTCAGCCTCTTCCAGGGAAAGGCATTGAGATTGTGGGCATTGAAGTGGCAGCTGCAGGTGTACAGGTGTGTGTGTGTCCCAGATCTCCAGCAGGGAGGATGTGCAGGGCCCTCAGGTGTTCTCCTCCATCTGCTGGTGAGATGCTGTGCCTACTATCAGTTCTCCTATGAGAGACTCAGCTCTGGGAAGTTCCAGGACAAGGTCCAGAACCTGGGACAGGAGACCATGCAAGGGACATTCCTGGGCACCTGGAGGAAGATGACAGCAGGGAATTAGGGAAGGAGTGGAGTGGTACGTGTCTCAGAGGTAGGGAACAGGGACAGGGACAACTGAACCACAGGCTGTGGCAGGGAAGGAGATGGTCCAGAGTGTGTGGTAGACAAAGGGCGACTTTGAGAGAGGCTGTGAAGCTACCGCTGACAGAGGTGAGGCAGGTGGAGAGCATATCTGAGGGGCTGCAGCTGGTCTGGTTGTACTTTTGTCACGTTGTGGTGATGACACGACAGTGTGGAACAGGTTCACACACTTTAGAGACCACATCAGGGCCAAATGCCTTGTTTTGTCTTCTAAAAGTGTAATGCAGGTGTTAACCACCAGACAGACAACTTGGAATAGGTCATTCATTCACTCATTCATTCTTTAAACACTTATTTAAGGAAGCCCTGGTATTTCAAACACAGGAGACGTAACAGAGGTTTGGGGACAAGTCCTAGGTCACTGGAGCAGGAGGCGCTGGGCACAGACTGGGAATGGAGATGACCCCAGAGCACACTCCAGGACTGAAAACTTTCTGTTGTCCCCTAGAAGAACTGAGCCTTAGTTAGGTCATTCACAGATCTTTCCCTCCCCACCATGCAGCTCAGGCTAAAGTGGCATCTCAGTGGCTGAAGGGTCTACAGGTGGCAAAAGCTCCAAGACACGTCAGTTCTGACCTCACATGGGGTACAGGTGGAAGAGCAGCAGTGGGGAGAAGGGCACAGCCCCTGTCTCAGTTGAGGATATACCAGTAATGCTGGTGATGGTGGCCATGGAAGTGTCCCAATCAGATGTCTCTCCAGGAGAACCTGCAGGAGGAGCAGAGGTGACTGACTGCCTCCTGCTCCTGGGCTGGATCCAGGCAATGAGGAGCCAAGGGGTGGCCACAGCCAGGTCTTCCCACATGAAGCAGGGATCCTGTAATGGGCACCCCGTATGTAAAGATCTGCTCAGCCTGCTGAAGGTTTTGCTGACCTGCCTGTGGTCTGGGGCTCTTCACACCCACCCTTCTTTCCCCTCTCCTTGCACAGAGGTCAGAGCTATGAAGCACCCTTCCTGTGTCAGGTCCTTCCTTATGTGTCTTTCCCCAGTATCCTTTGCCTCTCCCAAAACAACATTTGTATTTAACCCTCTCTTGTCATCTGCTTCTCACTGGCT
>NW_022444275.1:0-3301 GCF_009761245.1 Sapajus apella
GGTGTATATTAAACTCACAGAGTTAAACAATTGTGTGAATGTAGCAGTTCACTAACCCTTTCTTTGGAGAATCTGGAATGAGATATTTCCAGCCATATACAGATTCTTAAGAATTAGCTTTAAGATCACATCTAAATCATACGAGGAACGTCTCTTTCAAATTGCTCTCTTATGTCTTCGTTCACCTTCAGAAGTTAGAACTATGTTTAGATTCAGCTAGTTAGAAACACGTTTCTTCTAAAAGCTGCATTTGGATATTCCTGAGTGAATAGGAATAATGGGTGTAATGAGAAATATCGGGCTCTAAAACCAAAGCAGAGCTATGTAGCAGAATGATTGTCAAGGTGTATATTAAACTTACAGAGTTAAACAATTGTGTGAATGTAGCAGTTCAGAAAACCTTTCTTTGGAGAATCGGAAAGAGATATTTCCAGCCATATACAGGCTCCTAAGAATTAGCGGTAAGATCGCGTCTAAACCACCGGAGAATCCTCTCTTTCAAACTGCTCTCTTATGTGTTCGTTCCAATTCGGAAGTTTCATCCATGTTTAGATTCAGCGAGTTAGAAACAGGTTTCTTCTAAAAGCTGCGTTTGGATATTCCTGGGTTATTGGGAGTATAGGGTGAAATGAGAATTATCTGGTTCTAAAGCAAAACCAGAGCTATGTAGAAGAATGATTGTCAAGGTGTGTATTCAACTTACAGAGTTAGACAGATGTGTGAATGTAGCAGTTCAGAAACCCTTTCCTTGGAGAATGTGGAAAGAGATGTTTCCAGTCATATACATTCTCTTAAGAATTAGCTTTAAGATCCCATCTAAACCACAGGAGAAACGTCTCTTACAATCTGCTATGCTCTGTGTTCATTCACCTTAAGAACTTGCATCTATGTTTAGATCCATCGAGTTAGAATCACGTTGTTTCTAAAACCTGCGTTTGGATATTCCTGAGTGAATGGGAGTATAGGGTGTAATGAGAAATATCTGGCTCTAAAACAAAAACGGAGCTATGTAGCTGAATGATCGTCAAGGTGTATCCTCAACATATAGAGTTTAACAGATGTGTGAATATAGCAGTCCAGAAACACTTTTTGGAGAATCTGAAAAAAGATATTTTCAGCCATATACAGTCTCATAAGAATTATCTTTAATATCGCGTCAAAACCACAGGAGAAACGTCTCTTTCAAACTGCTGTGCTCTGTGTTCGTTCACCTTAGGAAGTTGCATCTATGTTTCAATTCAGCGAGTTAGAAACTCGTTTCTCCAAATAGCGGCGTTAGGATATACCTGAGTGAATGGGAGTTTAGGGTGCAATGAGAAATATCTGGGTCTAAAACAAAAACGGAGCTATGTAGCAGAATGATTGTCAAGGTTATATTCAACTTAGAGAAGTACACAGATAAGTGAATGTAGAGTTTCAGAAAGCCTTTCTCTGGAGAATCTGGAAAGAGTTATTTCCAGCCACATACAGGCTCCTAAGAATTAGTGGTAAAGTCGCGTCTAAACCACAGGAGAATCGTCTCTTCAAACTGCTCTTCTATGTGTTCGTTCACCTTCGGAAGTTGCATCTATGTTTACATTCAGCGAGGTAGAAACACGTTTCTTCGAAAAGCTGCGTTTGTATATTCCTGAGTGAATAGGAATAATGGGTGTAATGAGAAATATCTGGCTCAAAAACAAAAGCGGATCTATGTAGCTGAATGATTGTCAAGGTGTATATTAAACTTACAGAATTAAACAAATGTGTGAATGTATCAGTTCACTACCGCTTTCTTTGGAGAATCTGGAAAGTGTTATTTCCAGCCATATACAGGCTCCCAAGAATTAGCTTGAAGATCGCATCCAAATCACAGGAGAAATGTCTCTTTCAAACTGCTCCACTGTGTGTTCGTTCACTTTCGGAAGTTGCATCTATATTTAGATTTAGCGAGTTAGAAACACGTTTCTCCAAAAAGCTGCGTTTGGATATTCCTGAGTGAATGGGAGCATAGGGATTAATGAGAAATATCTGGCTCTAAAACAAAAACGGAGCTATGTAGCAGAATGATTGTCAAGGTGTGTATTAAACGTACAGAGTTAAACAATTGTGTGAATGTAGCAGTTCACTAACCCTTTCTTTGGAGAATCTGGAAAGAGATATTTCCAGCCATGTACAGGTGCCAAGAATTAGCTTTAAGATCGCATTTAAATCACAGGAGAAACGTCTCTTTCAAACTGCTCTGCTGTGTTTGGTTCACATTAGGAAGTTGCATCTATGTTTAGATTCAGCGAGTTAGAAACAGGTTTCTTCTAAAAGCTGCATTTGGATATTCCTGGGTTATTGGGAGTATAGGTTGCAATGAGAAATATCTGCTTCTAAAACAAAAACGGAGCTATGTAGAAGAATGATTGTGAAGGTGTATGTTTAACTTACAGAGCTAAACAGATGTGTGAATGTAGTAGTTCTGAAACACTTTCTGTGGAGAATCTGGAAAGAGATATTCCCAGCCGTTTACAGGCTCATAATAACTACCAGTAAGATCGCGTATAAACCACAGGAGAATCGTCTCTTTCAAACTGCTCTGCTGTGTGTTCGTTCACCGCAGGAAGTTGCATCTATGTTTAGATTCAGCGATTTGGAAAAACTTTTCTTGTAAAAGCTGCGTTTGGATACTCCTGAGTGAATGGGATTATAGGGTGTAATGAGAAATAACTGGCTCTAAAACAATAACGGAGCTATGTAGCAGAATGATTGTCAAGTTTTCAACATACAGACTTAAACAGATGTGTGAATGTAGCAGTTCAGAAACCCTTTCTTTCGAGGATATGCAAAGAGATATTTCCAGCCATATACAGGCTCTTAAGAATTAGCGGTAAGATCGCGTCTAAACCACAGGAGAAAAGTCTGTTTCAAACAGCTCTGCTGTGTGTTCGTTCACCTTAGGAAGTTGCATCTATGTTTAGATTCAGCGAGTTAGAGACACGTTTCTTGTAAAAGCTGCGTTTGGAAACTCCAGAGTGAATGGGAGTATGGGGTGTAATGAGAAATAACTGGCTCTAAAAGAAAAACGGAGCTATGTAGCAGAATGAATGTCAAGCTGTGTATTCAACTTACAGAGTTAAACAGATTTGTGAATGTAGCAGTTCAGAAACTTTTTCTTTCGAGAAACTGGAAAGAGATATTTCCAGCCATATACAGGCCCTTAAGAATTAGTGGTTATATCGCGTCTAACCACAGGAGAAACGTATCTTTGAAACTACTCTGCTGTGTATTCGTTCGCCTTAGGAAGTTTGCATCTATGTTTACATTCAGAGAGTTAGAA
>NW_022444276.1:0-3301 GCF_009761245.1 Sapajus apella
TCATGCCGGGCTAATTTTTAGTAAGATAGGGTTTCATCATGTTGGTCAGACTGGTCTCAAACTCCTTACCTCAGGTGATCCACCCACCTCGACCTCCCAAAGTGCTGGGATTACAGTCATAAGCCACAGTGCCCGGCCTCGGTTTTTAAACTCAGCCTGAGTGGGCTTCTCTTGCTAGCAGCTAAGAGCTCTGACCCCTACGGCCTCTTCCCACCCAGCAGCAAGTGTTTGGATGTTTCTGGATCTAAAATCCAAGTGCCTAAGCCTACCAGTAGTTGCAAGTGCAGATGGTCACACAATTTTTTGACTTTACAATGGCACAAAAACGATCACATTCAGTAGAAACTGTGCTTCCAGGACTGACACAATCTTTCTGTTTTTCACTGTTACTATACTATTCAATAAATTGCAAGAGGGCCAGGCACAGTGGCTCATGCCCTTAATCCCAGTACTTCAAGAGGCTGAGGTGGGAGAATCGCTGGAACCCAGGAGTTTGAGACCAGCCTGGGAACATAGTGACACCCTGTCTCTATAAAAAAGATAAAAATTAGCCACGTGCACCTGTAGTCCCATCTACTTGGGAGGCCGAGGCACGAGGGATCACTTGAGCCCATGAGATTGAGGCTACGGTGAGCTATAATCATGCCACTGCACCCCAGCCTGGGTAACAGAGCAGGACCTCATCTCTTAAAAAATAAAAAATTTAGGCCAGGCATGGTGGCTTATGCCTGGTATCCCAGCATTTTGGGAGGCTGAGGCAGGTGGATCACGATGAGGTCAGGAGTTCAAGACCAGCATGACCAACACGGTGAAACCCCGTCTCTACTAAAAATACAAAAATTAGCTGGGTGTGGTGGCATGCACCTGTAATCCCAACTCCGGAAGCTGAGGCAGGATAATTGCTTAGAACCTGGGAGGGGAAAGTAACAGTGAGCCGAGATTGCGCCATTGTACTCTAGCCTGGGAGACAGAGAAAGACTCGGTCTCATAATAAATAAATAAGTAAATAGAAATTTAAAAGTAGGTAAGCTCTTGCTTCATGAGGACAGCATTTCTGTTTGGGATGATGAGAAAGTTTAGAAACAGCTGGTGGCGCTGGTTGCACAATATTGTGAATCTACCAAACGCCATTGAATTGTACGCTTAAAGGTGGTACATTTATCCCAGTTTATTATCTATTTCTACAAACATTCACGAAGGCTGGACCTCTGAAATGTCAAAGTCACGATCCAAGGTGGGGAAGGGTGAGTGGGTTTTGTTCTCCTTTTAGTACTTCTTGGTTTGTTCTCAACCGAAATTCGGCGGGGCTAACATCCAATGCTTGGCAGGGTAGGTGTATTACATGCATTTGCGGGCCGGTTATGGTGGCTCACACATGTAATCCCTGCATTTGGGAGGCTGAGGTGGGCAGATTGCCTAAGCTCAGGAGCTCAAGACCAGCCTGGGCAACATGGTGAAACCCTGTCTCTACTAAAAGCACAAAAATTAGCTAGGTGTGGTAGGGTACTTGTAGTCCCAGCTACCTGGTAGGCTGAGGCAGGAGAATCACTTGAACCCGGGAGGCAGAGGTTGCAGGCAGTGAGCCAAGAGGGGATCACTGCACTGCAGCCCGGGCAACAGAACCAGACTGCACCTCCAAAAATAAAAATAAAAATAAATAGGACAGGTACGGTAGCTCACGTCTGTAATCCCAGCACTTTAGGAGGCTGATATAGGCAGCCTACCTGAGGTCAGAAGTTTGCGACCAGCCCAGCCAACATGGTGAAACCCAATCTCTACTAAAAATACAAAATTTACCCAGTGCTCACGCCTGTAATGCCAGCCACTCGGGAGGCTGAGGCAGGAGAATCACTGGAACCTGATAGGCAGAGGTTGCAGTGAGCCAAGATTGCACCACTGCACTCCACCCTGGATGACAGTGTGAGACTCTGTCTCAAAAAACTAACAAATGCATTTTCAGCTTAGTATATTTTTCCTTTTTTTTTTTTTTTTTTCCCCAGAAACAGGATCTCTCTGTGTTGCCCAGGCTGGTCTTGAACTTGAACTCCTGGGATCAAGCAATCTTCCCACATTGACCTCCCAAACTGCTGGGATTACAGATGTGAGCTGCCGCTCTTGGCTGCTGTTAACAATTTATGATAGATTTATGGGGACATGACCCCGTCCTGAGTCAAGGAGCATCTGTAATCATGCTGAAAATGGGAGTGGCTTGTGTGAGGACATGGGGGACTGTCACAAAACACAAGTGGACCAGGGCCTGCAGGGGGATCACTTGGATCCTGAGAGATGAATTCTGGGGAAGGGATGTGTTTTCAGTTGTACGCCAGATAGTTGCATCATGCTAGTTGAATCATGACAGGTGAACGATTCCCTTGTTATTTATTTATAAGTTAAGCATGGGTCGAGGAGATAGAGAAGGGTGCCTTGCTGACAACAGATGGGCTTGGGGACTTAATTTGAGGTGTCAATCAGGCAAGGTGGCTCACGACTGAAATCCTGAAACCCCAGAACTTTGGGAAGACAAGGCGGGCAGTTTGCTTGAGTCCAAAAGTTCAAGACCAGCCTGGCCAACATGGCAAAATCCCGTCCCTACAAAAGTTAGCTGGGTGTGGTGGTGCCTGCCTGTAGTCCCACCTACTCTGGAGGCTGAGGCAGGAGGATCACTTGAACATGGGTGGTCGAGGCTGCAGTGAGCTGAGTGCCAGCCACTGCACTCCAGCCTGGGTAACAAAGCAAGATTCCATCTCAAACAAACAAACAAACAAACAAAAAAACAAAATTGTAGGTGTCATGTTGACTGAATGAAAGGACACGTGGAAACCAGGCAAAAGATGATTTGGGGTGTGTCTGGGAGGGTGTTTCCTGGATTTTCTGGATTTACCCAGGACTCCTTGGCCTGGGTAAATTTTATTGCTTCTTAATGGAGAATGCAATGGAGTCACAGCTTACTCCTGGGTTAGGTTCTAACACTAGTCTATTAGGTCAAGAAAAAAATATATAGATCACTGATAATACTCTCGCAAATCTTATCAGATAAGAAAAAAGGAAATGTATCTCAAAAATTCCTCATTGCTGTTTTTTATCCCCCAGCATTTGAATGAGTCACTATGAAGTGTTTGGCTTTCATTTAAGGCAATACATTATTCAAATCAGTGCTGTGTTTAAATACAAAAATTCTACATAGCTTAGCATGATGCGGACACATTAAAAGGCATGAGGGCAAGGCCATTCCTGTTCATTGAAGGAACTCACTCGAAGACTCCCCTGCATGATTTAAAGGATTACTTTTCTTTGATCTTTT